>NC_067399.1:130622943-130687943 GCF_016432865.1 Antechinus flavipes | reverse complement strand
TATCTTTAATAGTTATTTTCATGTTGTCTCCCATTAGACTGTGAGGTTATTGAGAATAAGAATTGTCTTTTGCCTTTGTTTGTATTCATGGCATTTAGAACAGTCCTTAGTACATTGAGGTGCTTAATAAATGTCCAGTGTTTGAGTGATTTTTGATACCCAAAGAACTGTGTTTCTGGTTTACCTAATTTTTACCAAAGAATTATTGCTTTTTGTTCCTATTAATTTTTCTATTGCTGAATGCTGTTGACATTTCTTCTATATGTCCTCTACAGAATATGTTTATTTTGAAAATAAAAATAAATTAATATTAATAAGATTAAATGAGATAACAGATACATTACTTTGTAAAACTAAGTACCTTGTAATGCTAGCTATTATAAATGTGGTTTGCCAAATCAATCGACCAATAGCATTTATTAAATATCTACTATGTTCCTGGCATTGTACTAAGTGCTAAGGCTATAGAGGAAAATGGAATGCTACCTTTTGAAATCACTGAGGTGTCACTAAAATGTTGGAAAATTATTACTTTAATTGCTTTTTCAGGGTGAAAATCCTAAAATGTCACAATATGAGTCAGCTATCAAGAGGCTAAAAGGAAGAGAGGCAAGATGCTATGAACTTGGGCTAAGTCATGGATCTATAATTTCTCCCCACTCAGGGAAGATCCTAACTTCTCCTCTCTAAAATCATACCTTTATTTTCTGATAAATGCTTATTGAATGATTTATTTTAGAATGTGGTGGTGATGGAATGAGAAAAGCTCAGTTTTATATTTCCACATACAAGTATTCTTTCCCTGTTGGAGACTTTAAGATTAGGAGAGTATGTAATCACCTTAAGAAATATTTTGTGAGAAGAGTGATATTGTGGATAGAGTTGCTAGGCTTCAAAACAAGTTCAAATCCTGCCTCAAATACTTAATATCAATGTGATCCCAGTTACTTAGCCTTTCTATATCTCAGTTTCCTCTTCTATAAAATGAAATTATAGGTCTTTCAAAGTTTGAAATATAATAAGCAGACCATATATATGTCATAAAATGTTTTAATAGATTACAGAGTAGGCATGTAGATCGGTTGCTTTTTTGAGCATTTATATATAGTCAATTTTTCTTTTGTTTTTGATATCATTTTATCCTTTAGATATATTGTACATTAATTCCGTAAGTTCCTCACAATTTATGTTTTCATCTTGTTGTCTTTATTTTAAATACATCTGGAATTGTTATGTGGTAAATTTCATGTCTTTGATTGTAACAATAGTTTGTTATTAAAAAAAAAACTACAGATCTTTTCCATTTTTCTTTCTTTTGTTGTCCTTTTTTCCCTTTAGCTATCTTTGGAATAACTTTAATCAATTAGACCTCTCAAAAAACTTTCTTTATATTGTTTCAATACTCCATTGCTTCTCTCTGCTTTATTTGATGAATATATGTTCAACATAGGATTATTGATCTAAAATGAGAAGGGACCATTTTTTCCTCACCCTTTTCTCTAAGGTATTACAAATGAGTTTATATTGTTATGAGGCAGGGAAGACTACAGTCTTTAAATAACAAAGGACAATGAAAAGGCATAGTGGGTATGAGCAAGTTAAAGCATGTAACTAATAAGGCACTTTGAAGAATAGAAATGAAAGATGCCTGCCATCAAGGATATTCATGATTAAAAAAAGAAGATGAGTTGATCACTTCACAATAATGAAGGATAATTGGTGATGTGGCATTGGTATCCTCATAATGTCTGGAGAATATGAATAAAAATTTAGGGTAGATAGATGCTTAGTTGAATTTAAGGACAGATATGAACAAAAATCACATAGGAAAGGCAGCTTACATAGATTGATATCAACATCACTGGAAGGAGACCAGTGAAATTTCGGATTTATTTGAATATTTAAATGTATCTATAACCAGAGAACCAACCTGAATTTGGAGAAAGCTATAATCAGGAAGCTGAGCACCAGACAATAATTATTTTGGTCACAGTAAAACACAAAGACTATCCAGTCAATGATAGTTGGGATGTACTTTCATTGTGGCTAAAGATAGAATTTTTGAAATATTGAAAAAGTATCATAAGGTGCCTACTTGGATAAGTTGAGAATCTATACTTTTTTCAGATCATGAATAATGATAAACATCATTTATATAGCATTTTAAACAATACAAACCATTTTATTTGTGCTATCTTATTTGATCCTTATAACCCTGTGAGGATGCTATTATTATTATTCCAGTTTTATAGACAAGGAGGCAGATAAGGCAGGGAGAAATGAAATGACTTGTCCAGTATCCCAGAGAGTAAGCATATGAAGAAAAATTTGAATTCAAATCATCCTGTTTCCAAATCTAACACCCCATCCACTGTATCATTTAGCTGCTCTATAAGAGTACTACTTAGTACAAGATTTACTAAATTATGCTTTAGTGTCCTCTAGGGTCTAAGTTTCACTTGCCAGACTAAGTGATGTTTAAACAGAAAAGGAGAAAGAAAATGAGGTTAAGAGAAAAGGTTCAAAAATGAAGAGTAAAAGGCAAAGGGAAGAGGGATGGGAAGGGTGGGAGAAAGAAGAACTGGAAATATAGTTGAGTAGCAAATACTGGATGTGGAGAGAAATAGATGCTTTATATTTGATTCCTGATTCTAGTTTTTGCTGTCTGTGTGGCCTTGGGAAAAATTCACGTCCTTGGAAGGTCTCAGTCTCATTATCTATGAAATGAAGGACTAGGATTATGTGATTTCTAAAGTCTCTTCCAGCTCTAAACATTATGAGAAGTTGATGAGAACATCTGGGTATTGGGTAAATTGGAGTTGTTTACAGTATATTCTACCTAAAGGACCATATTGACTTCTAGGGGTCAGATTAAGCTTTAGGCACCCTAATTTGTCATTTGGGAATTACCTCAAACTCTATCCATTCTTGTTCCCTATGTCAAAGCAATAGACTATTAGCACCCAATAAAAGCTTTCTCTTCTGTTTTCCCTTCCCCTCTGCTCCACACTCTTTATTCCTGACTTAAAACCTAAGGATCCAGGCAAAAGCATAAAGATCGTAAAAGTCTGAATGCACCAAGAGGATCACTTAGTTTCTTTGCAGAGTGGGATACTTTTCTACAAAAGAGACCTCTATTCAGAGCAGCCCCAGGCCTTGGGGCTGGAGTCTAGGCAGCAGAAACCAGTGGCTCCCTCCTTCTCCCGCCTCTTGGGAAATGGCAAGATCAGCAGCTTGCTAATGCTACCCTCCACAGGCTCCCTTACCTCCCTCACTACTCACCAAAGCATTCTGGTCCTGTTATCCTTTTGCTTCAAAGGGACAGCCAAAGGAGTGTGGCCAGGGGGTAATTGAGAGAGCTGCTGGCAACTAACTTTGTGAGCTCACCTCCTTCCTTCTTCCTGCTGTAATTCTTGAGCTCCTTTGATCATCACACAAACAGGAGATGCCCATTAGCAAAGGGACTAGCTTGTCAGGATGGCACAGTTAGCGACAAGTCTTGGAGAAACAATGCAGGATAGCAGAATGAAGCTGGAATTTGGGGCCAGAAGACCTGGATTTGAATTCTAGTTTAGCAGGACCTCTGTATGACCATGGACAAGTTCTTTTACCTTGTAGGTTATGTTCCCTAATTGGTGAAAATACAAAAATAGACTATCTACTTTATAGAATTTTTATATACTAAGTGCTCTCTCTTCTTTAAAGTACCACATAAATGTGAGTCATTATTTTTCTCCTTTAAACAAATGGGGGACTCATTCTTTTCCCTATCCCCTATCCTTTCTTCCACTTTTCATTTTCCTCTGAGTTTCAGGAGCCAAAGGCTCCTATCCAACCTGGTCTGTTTTATGCTGTATCATCTTACTTGGCATCTTTGAAGAGAAATAAATGTTTTGACCCTTTGTACTGTGATTGCAGTGGAAAGAGTTCTGGGCTGGAATGTTGGAAGCCCAAGTTCTAATCCTGACTCTACTAAAATATGTTTAATGGCTTTGGGCAAATGATTGCTTCTCTCAGCATTTGGTTTCCTCATCTGTAAAAGGAGGAGATCTTTAAAATCCCTCTCATCATTAAAAGCCCTAACATCAAATTGGAGTCTCATATTTTGGACCTTTGTGATGAAAGACTTACATATGGTCCTTATGACATTGTAGTCACCATACCCTTCTTCATGCTCTGGGGTGCTGCTATGATATTATAGAGCCCAGGTCTGAGTCCATGTCATATCATCCTTATTCTTTTATGAATATACATTAAACTCCAAATACATCCTCAACTCCAGAGGAGATAATGCAGTACAATAAAAAGTGCTGGCTATGAAGAAGCATATAGTGGGTATGAGCAGGTTAACCTAAGGAAACTGAAGAATGAAAGATATTATTGAGGAAATGCATGATTAAAAGGAAGATGGGCTGGTCACTTGGCTAGGATGAAGGATAAATTATTCCTGGTTCTGCTTACTTCACTTTGTGTTAGTTTATACAAGTTTTCTCAGGTTTATCTGAAACTATTCTTTTTGTCATTTCTTACAGCACAATAATATTCCATTACATTCATATACTATAACTTGTTCAGCCATTCTCCAATTGATGAGCATCATTTCAGTGTCCAGGTCTTGACCAGAATAAAAAAGGGCTGCTATAAATATTTCTGTGCATATGGTCCCTTTTCTTCTTTCTTTGATGTCTTTGGGGTATAGACTTAGAACTAGGTCAGTTGTGGGTCAAAAGAGTATGAATAGTTTAATAGCTTTTGGGGTATTTTTCCAAATTGTTTTCCATAATGGTTGAACTGGTTCATAGTTCTACCAATTGTACATTATTGTGGGTGTATATATATATGTAACTGGTTGTATTTGCATTTTTGTTTACTGGGGTATCTTTATGATGCTTTCACCAGTTATTGGGGGTGGGTGGAGGTTTGGTTTTATGCTGAAGGAGCAAGTATGCAGTGAGTGGTAGGTCTGTTTAACCAAAGGCAGAATTTTGATGTGGTGAGTTTTCTGAGACTCTGGGCCAATGTAGAAATAATAGCTGAGATGTATGGATTAGAGCTGTTTTTGTTATTTGTTTGTTGAGGACCAGGACATCAGAAAGGTGACATGAAGTGAATTGAATTTCAGTGATGGAGAGCTGGGCAAGGTCATCTGCCTCACTTTCCCCTCCAGAGCCATCAGGGTCCAGTGGCCAGATATGGATCAGAACAACTGGAGATGGCCCTGGATGCGTTGGGAGATCTTGGTCTTTTTAAGTTAAGGTCTTCAACAAGTCTCAGTTTAACAGAGGCAAAGTCCCATCAATGATAAAGATGAGGTAGCAAGTGAGGCTAAAAATCTCCTCTCAGATCTAGTAAAAAAAAAAAATCTAAATAAATGACTGCATGAATCTGGGAGGGGAAGACTCTCAGGGTTTCTGACCAAAGCAGAAATGACTGCTATTTACATTTAATCTGAATCAATCATTTTGAGGATCCAAACAATGACCAAATGGGGTTTGGCTTGGGACCTTTTGGTGGTCGTCTGTCAAATGAATTGGAGAAGGAAATTTCAAGATATTTTACAATATCTTTGTCAAGAAAACCCCTAATGGGGTCATAATGAGTTGGATATGATTTAAAATGACTGAAGCATTGTCTTGCTGCTCATGTGACAAAGAAACTGGGGAGATGAGATTGAAAAGACAAGATGGGACCAGTTGATTGAAAAGCTGGAGTACTAAGCTAACACATTTTGATAGGATCCAGTAGAGAAGCATCAGTATGAAAGAAGGACTGGAGGGGAAGGGAGCTAGAAGCAAAGACACTGTTATTGCAATTTAGGCTTGCCATGAAGAGGGCTTGAATTAAGATGGTAATGGTGGGAATAGAAAGAAAATTTTAAATCCAAGAGTCAATGTGAAGGAAAACTTGTAAGGACCAGGGGGCTGATTTCATAATACATTTATATTCAGCCTCTGTTGTCTAAACTCTTAATTATGGATGAAAGAAGGTAGAAATTAAATTAAGTCTGGGACATATGAAGAATAGTGTAAAGGTGAGAAAGTCCAAGAAAGAAGAAGTAATTGGGATAAGGCACGTTAAATTTGTGGTGGTCCCTAGGTATTCAGAGATAGTCCTACAGGTCACAGGAAGTAGTAGTAGTGGAAGTTTGAGCAGGAATCATAGGTAGAGATGTACAGGTAGCAATCATCAACCTAACAATATAGAGAAGAATGAAAAGAATTTGAATTCAGAGGAATCCAAATTTCAGCTTTCTCATATGATTTCATGGCAAACCACTTAACTCTTAATCCTTTTGTTTCCTTATCTATATGATGGGGAGATCGAAGGAAGTGACCTCAATAGCTCATCTAGCATTAGATTGATGAATTTAGGATTGAAAGACACCAGGGAGTCATAAAAGCCATAATTCAAATCAGTCTCAGATATTTATTAGCTGTGTTACTCTGGGCAAGTCATTTAATCCACTAGTTTGCTCAATTGTAAACAATGTAAAATAACAGTATGATTGTTGTGAGGATCAACTAAGATAATATTTGTAAATTATTGAACATGGTGTCTGGCACTTAGTAGGAACTTGCTTGCAGGGATAGCTACTAGCACTAACATTTCCTAACTTTTAATTAAAAGAGGGCAGAGATGTCCAAAATATGATAAAGTCAGCATCTCGGAGGAAGGGGACCTCAGAAGTCCTGCAGGCCAGCTCAGACCCAAAGTGTGAATGTCCTTTACAACATCTCTTTACAACACCATTGACATGTGGTTATCCAACAGATCGAGCCCAGCCTAGAAGCCCAAATGTTTAGTTAATATTTAGGGTTAAGCCTTCCCTAGCCACCTTTCCCAATCATTCTTTAGCTTAGGCACTTGCCTCAAACTACAAGAACAGACAAGCATTTATTGAGGTAAAATGAGACATTGCATTCTAAGGGTTTCAAAAGCTTGCCTCAACACAACCTAATCCTCCCACAAGTTGGGAGATGATATCGGACCTCTCCCCTGGGTTAAATGGCCCAGTTAAAAATCCCTGAGAGTGTTTTCCCATCAAGAGACAGAAGGATGCTGGGGAAAAGCCTCTTCCTTTTCTTAGGGACCTTTGTGTAAGCATTGGTAACCAGTATTGCTCACATTTGGCAGTCACATAGCAAGTATGGTAGATGTTTAATTCAGGGCTTTGAAGGCTGATACTTGGTGGTTGTAAAGGAAACAGTGAATAATATATACAATAATGGATGGAGAGGAAGCTAGGGTGTTAAAATCTGAGAAAGGGAGATAAAGGAAAAACTTGAAATATAGATTTCTATTCTTTTTAGTATACATGTATATGAATAAAAAGGAAGCATCTTAAGTGTAGATTCATTTTGGGGTGTGTATATGTGTTTGTATAAATATAGTGTCAGGGATGTGCTAGTAAATATTTAACAATCAGCTCTCTGAGAAAAATATACATGACACACTTTTAAAATATGCATGATTAACATTTTTCTCTATCATTTAAAAAAGTCTAGATGATCAAAACAGTAAATAAAACCCTAACTTATAGTGTTTGCTGATTTCCAAGGTATAAATACTTTCAAAAAAAGTTCAAAAAATTTAATAGGCTCTAAAAAGTTGATTTAAGCTAGCTTTAGCACATCTCTGGGAATAGTGAAAGGAATCAAAGGAATAAGGTTCAAATCCTGTCCCTAAGCTTGCTAGTTATGGGACCATTGTAATTAATATCTCAATTCTTTTTCTGTAAAAAGGACATAATACGTGTACTGCCTACCTCATATAGTTGTTGCAAGAAAAGCATTCTGTAAAGAGCAGAGCATTATAGAAAGGTGAATGATCACAGGTTTTAGAGCCAGAAGGAGATTTAACAAGATTATTTTATCCAGCCCCTTTATTTTATGGACAGATAACTGAAAATTTGGAGGCAGGGTGGGTTAGGACAGAAGGTCAATGGAACTAGAAAAACCAAAGGATATAGAAATTACAGAAAAACAACAACAACATTATAAACACCATAAAATGTGTTTAGCTTTAATTCTTTTTCAGCTGTCCTATTCAGGGAATTGGAATACATATATACATATGTACTAAATATATATATGTATATATATTATATATGATAGAAAGCATAAAACAATAAATAAAACCCTAACTTGTAGTGTTTGTTGATTTCCAAGATATAAATACTTTCAAAAAATTTAATAGCCTCTAAGAAGTTGATTTAAGCTAGCTTTAGCATATCTCTGGGTGGAAAGAAAATTTAGAAACAAGATGGGTTAAGACAGAAGGTCAATGGAACTAGAAAAACCAAAGGATATAGAAATTACAGGAAAAAAAACATTATAAACACCATAAAATGTGTTTAGCTTTAATTCTTTTTCAGCTATCCTATTCAGGGAATTGGAATACATATATACATATATACCAAATCTATATCTATATTTCTCTCTATATAGATATTACATTTGATAGCACAGAAAGGACAAAGAATAGTCAGTCAGTGAATATTTATGAAATGCCTACTGTGTTGCAGGCACTATGCTAAGTGCCCAGAAGAGGCCAGGTCCAGCTTGGTCATCTGAGGTGAATCTAATTTACTATCTTAATATGAACAGGGACTAGCAGACCTTTAAAAAATTTAATGCTTAAAGTAAAAATTAAAAATTCTTCAAGAGAGAAATCTACATTGTCAGCAATATTAATATCATTTTAGATACATTTCTACATATGTATAAATGTATGTGCATATGTGTATATATCTATTTGTATAAGTATATGCATGTAACTATATTTATCAGTGTACATATATATATATACATGTTGGTATGAAAATATATGTATATATGTTGGTTTGAATATCTATAAGTATATAAATAAAAATAAAAATAAGTAAATATAAATTATGTATATATGATATAGATATATTTATATATTAATTGTTATAAATGTACATTTATAAATTAAGCACACAAATGCATATGTACATACACATGCTTAACTGTAGCCTGCTTGGGGAAAGTGGGGGAGATGAAAAGATTAAAAAAGAATGAAGTAGAAACTATACAGCAGAGAATAAAAGAATAACATACAAGGAAGCAAAGACAGACAGTCATCACTTATTATATGTGCTTTCATGAAATAGAAATTTATTGTTACATAATTTGAATCTTCCCTGATGTTCTGCTGGGCACATGACAATGTTTGTTTTAGGTTTAGGTTTTTTAATTTTCCTTTTCTTTCTTTTTCTATGTTTCTTATTTTGTATTTAATTTTAAATAAATAAATATTAATTTTTTTTTTAATCAATGCTAAAGAATTCTAAGTGGACAAAGGAAGGTCAAATTTATTTTGCTAGTGATGAGAAGAATTTGAGACTGAGAAATCATACATAGATAGTACCATTCAATTCAGCTCTATTCAGCAAATATTTAGAGTATCATTATATGTTAGTCTTCTACTAGGCTCATTGGGGTTAAGAAATATGTAAAAGTATGATCCTTACCAGCATGAAACTTACAATGTAGCTGGAAAGATAGGAAATTTGTACACATGATTATCATTAGGATTATAGATTTTGGAATTGGAGGGGACATGAGAGATCAAATATGATGGCATAGTAACAATTGACTTTCCAGGACTAAAACTTCCAATCCATAATTTTATCTATGATTGTCAATGGCTACTTGAAGAGAAAAAACTACTGGACATCTAAGAGGACAGATATTAAGAAGAATAGATTCATATTCAGCATTTCTGAGTCTAATTAATGACTGAATATTGTGTATGAAGGCAAGATTACTGATTTAACTAAGTTGGTCATGTAGCTTTAATCCTGATAGTCAAAAGCAGTGGAAACTGATGAAAGGGGGAGAAAGGAAAAGAAGAAGAGGGGGAGCAGAAAGACCAATTAGAAAACCACAGTATCTGGGACTAGTTAGTAGAGACATCCTTGAGGATGTTTCATATCTGTATTACAGAGATGGCCAAAAGTCAAGAAACTAGTATATTGCTGAGCAATATGGTGGTGGTCATTCATAAGGATGAACCTGAATTATTTAGAAAATATTAATGAATACTGAATCAAATTATATTCTGCATGCTAAGTTTACAATTTTCACTAAAATCCAGATTCCTCAGTTTAGTATACCCGTAGTCCTAGATTCTCAAAACCTATACTACAAGTGGAGGTATAAAGCCTGACAGTTTGTGCCAAGTTAGAAAGGCTTTTGGGAACATACAAGCCCAACAATGAGCACTGTGTATTGTTCAATGATCAGCCTAGCTAAGTTTATCATCTGAAAGTCAGTCACCAGGTGATGAACTATTTTGGCAACAGCAAATTACAAAGAACATTCATTGTATGGGAATATTGTCATCTGGATTGGTAGAGGGAAGACCCATACTAATGAAATATCAGGGGCTCTCTTTACTTAAGAATGGACATATGTAATGTACTTTAGAAAGATTTTCATTAAAAACAGATTTTTTTTTTGGTATTTAAAGGAATAAACTTACATTTATCTGGAAAAATGATTCATCAAAAAATGCCTCATTCCCTGAAAAAATTAGATGAATGAGGTAACTCTGTACATGGTTAATTATCGAAATAAATGTAATTACAATTAGGAGTTTCAAGACAATAAGTGCATTAGGAGTTCAGAGAAGACAAAGATCAATGTTAGCAGGGAATACAACTTCATGAAAGACAGGAAGCAGGCCCTTAAGGTTGGGTAGATTTGGACAGTGAGAGAAGAATCATCGACAGTAGGTATAGGAAACTGGGCTAGAATAAAGACACAATAAGGAGGTTTGCTTCCTGATGGAGCTGAGAAGGTCGTTGCACTTCTTCAGTCCAATACCAGCCCATCTACAGGATCTGCTGATTAGTTAATTGGAAGCGTGACAAATTGATAGAGTTAGCAGGGCAGGGGCTGAGACTTAGCCAATCCATAAATATCTGAATGACTATCCTGGGCTGGGTGTGGAGGGACAGCCTAAAATCACTGAGCAGCTAAGAAATGGAACTGGGATTTTCTGGCTCCAAGTCTGACTCTCTTTCCATTAAGTATTAGGACACTAACTTATCCAGCCATCAGTCTAGGGGGAGAGAGTAGGGGGCTGCACCTGGATTGCCCTTGGTTCCCTGGCTCAGATATCCTGCATGGTGGTGGTGGGGATTTGGGGGCTGGGGGAGGAGAGTGTCTGCAAGGAGAATGGAGGGAGGACGGGGAGAAGAACTCTTTCTTCTTACTTGTCCTTCTTTTCTCCTCCTCAGTCTCCTCCCCTTCCCACTGAAGTGGTCTGGGACTGATAATCAGACTGGGCAGACCAGAAGAGCTTTGCAGACGAGATTAAAAGCAAATCAAAGAAGAAAAATTGTGGCTCGGTTTATGTCTTCCTAATTAAAACCCCGCCAGTCTCCCTTCTTTTTCTTTCCAGCTAATGTTACACTAACGAGCTGAGTTTAGTGGCATTTATGTAGATAAAAGTCCCAATGATTGATCTCAATGGCTTGTTAAAATTAGTTTCAGTCCACCATATTGATTTAATTCCATTGCTTGAAAGTGCTAATTAATAATGATAATAAAAGTGTCTTGGCCCATTATTATCAGTGGGCAGGCAGGGGGGAGAAGGCTGTTTTCAGTGTCACTTGCTTTGTCTAGGGGTGGCCTTTGAAAGCTGGGCCGGGGTGGTGGTGCAGAAGGCAGGGACCCGGGGTAGGCTAGAAGGAGGGGTGCTGGAGACCTTTTCCTGCAATCAGGAAACTTTTTTATGATTCTCCTGGAGGCTTCTGGGAAATATGTCTCAGACTGGGTTTGCTGCGGCAGAAGAGCTGAACTTCCTGATCAAGTCTCTTAAGTAGGAATGAAAGGGTAGTTTTCACTTGTTCTCTGTTTGGATTAAACCTAGGTCATAGGCAGAAACACTGCAAGAGTGAGAGAAATCCATGGCCCCCAGACTGGGGGCTATCTCAGGGACAGCAGAAGACAAGGTTTAGAAATACGGAGGAAGGAAAAAGGAGAAAGGAATGGAGGGGGGTGAGAAGAGCTGGAATGGGTTGAAAAGAATTGGGGAGAAGGTGGCCTCCAGGGTGAAGCTATGGAAGAGGAGGAATGATTTAGTCAAGTGAGAAGACCTAGCTCTGCCTCTGGGAAGTTGTGTGATCTTGGACAAGTTAATTTCCAGTTGTGAACTTGAATTAACTCATTTGTAAAACTAAAGATCTGAACAACTTGATCTGCTACTTCCTAATGTTCTGATATCTGTGAAAGTTAGAGATTCCTCCTGATTTGATTCAACTTTACTTATTTTGCTCAAAGATATTTCTTCATCTGTCAAATGTCCCAAGTTTATTTCAGTTAAAAAACATATCACATATTGCATATATCAGAGGAAAAAAAAATCATAAGATTGGGAATTCGAAAGTAGGGGAAAATCATCCATAGCTAAGTTCTCCCTTCTTTTAATCTTATATATTATATTAAACTGGTCCTTATTCCTGGAATATTCTTTCTGAAAAATCAGTTAATACTTCCTTCTCCCAAAGGTACAAGGTGGTCTGTGTTGGTCAAGCCAGTGGTACACAGAATGGTATCAAGGGTCCTTAAAAATAAGGATGTGGTAAGTGAAGTCAGAAATCCAAATATTAAGGTCCAGGGTAGAGCATTATTGGTACCAGACAGAAGGTCACCAAAATGAATGGGAACATCATGGTGAATAAATAATCGGGCCAAGACTTCAGGGATATCAGGGAAGGAGACCAAAGCAGTTGAGGACAAACTGAAAAAACAAATGGCATTTTGAAATTAAGCTGAGTCTTACCTGTTAGTCACCCACTTTCTTAATGTGAATCATTAATAACATGGGGCTGGGGGTGGGGTGCTCTATATCCCTGCAGCTTTGCTTATCCAATTTCTACCTAACACTTATAATTTATTATCAGTGCCACTTAGAATAATAGAGTTGGGAGCAACCTAAGGTTTTCTTTACTTAATGCATACCTTACCCCCACCCCCCATCACTTTACAAATGAGGAATCTCTGACCTAGACAGGAGAGTTAACTTGCTTAATTAAGGTTTCACAGCAGTTGGTGGCAGCGTTAGAAATAGGACCCAGATTTCCCAACTTCTAGTCTATGGTAAAATGTTATCTTTAAGTCCTGACTCAAATATTATCTTCTCTGTGAAGGCTTTCATGATTCCTTCCCCCTTCCTCCAAATAATCAGATACCATTGGGTATAGGAAGTTTTTTTCCTGAAGACTCCATTGAACTCATTTATTCCTTTATGTCTTCTTTCTTGTCAATTTACATTCCACTTTGTGTTATTCAATCCAATCCAATCCAATTTAACAACATTTATTAAAGGCACCGTGTTAGGTGCTGAGGATACAAATCAGCAAAAATAAAAATCTCGGTTCTCAAGGAGCCTAAATTCTCCTGGGGAGAATGTACAACATGTACACAGAAAAGTAAATACAAGATAATTTGAGGACAGAAAAAGTCCTAGTGAGGAAATGGCACCTGAGCTAACTTTGAGAGAAGATAAAGATTTCCGAGTGTGAAGATGAGGAGGTAGCACATTTCAGACTCAAGGTAAAAACTTATGTGACCCCAACAAAGTGATAGAGGTAATGTCAGTTGGGGAAATAGCTAATAGTCCAGGCAAGCTAAAGCACAGAACAATTAGGTGTCCCAGTGGATAGTTTGCCAGGCCTGGAGTCAAGAAGAGTCATCCACATGAATTCAAATCTGTCCTTAGATACTTACTAAGCTGCATGATCCTGGGCAAGTCACTCTACTCTGTGTGCCTCAGTATCCTCATTTATAAAATGAACTGGAGAAGGAAATGGCAAACCACTCCAGTAGCTTTGTCAAGAAAACTACAAATGGGATCATGAAGAGTCTGCAATAATTGAATAGCAAATGATGTGTTCCTAATCAGAGGTAATGAATACTTGATATCCTTATTTCCAGTCAAGTCAAAGGATTCCTAAATCCAGCCCCAACCCTCCCTATGAAGGAGTCTTTTTTTTGCCCCCTCTCTCCCCCCTCCCCACCCAAATGTTCATCATTCTCTGGACAATGAGCTAGAGAATAGCCAAAATTGTGTATTGCTTGGATTGGGATGAAAAGATATTTAAAATGTGAGATTTCACAACACAGCATCTGAGAAAATGTAGGATTGTAGGTTAGATCTGGGGCATTATGGAGCTCCTTAATTAGGTAAATTCAAGTTGGCAGTAAAAAAGGTTTAAAATGATATTTTGTGCCATCTTTATTTTAAACAAACTAGGCATGTTGGGTTTAACTTTGATGATCCTTTTGGGCTCTGGCTGGTACCTTATGGGTACTTCAAAACCATGGTCCTTGTATATAATAATACCATGTGCTGATGTAACGAAATCCCTGCTGTCCACTGATGTCCATCGTCTCAAATACAGTCAGGCTGGCGAGTCCATTTGAAATGGTTATAATGTGGATAAAAAGTACCAAAAAGGGAGCAGCACAGTTGTGTTTCCCAAGTTCAAGCCTTGGTTATTCACCAATAATCAGTTTGTCTAGCTTGGGAGAAGGGAGCCCTGGTGTAAAGTGCACCACATTAGAAATATCCCTTGTGAAGCTAAGAATGGTTCCAGGAAATTACTGAGTTTAGGATGGATGGACATGGAAGTAGCAGAATGGTGCTTAATGTGCTCAAGGACTCCTGAGGATCATCTGCTTCTCAAGCCTGCCTCACTCATGCATAGCAGATAAACACCATCAGCTGGCACAGTAGGTATGGGTAGGGAACTGTGGTTGAAGGGCAAAGTCAAAGAATAGTCCATTGGTCAAGCCAGTTGTCAGAGGTTCTGTGGTGATAAGTTAGACTGGGTTAGAACCTTGCTTCAGTTCCAAGGCAACATCATGGTCTCTTGGTTGCTGGAAGTCCAACTGAACAAATATATGCATATGAAGCACATGCTTATCTACACTCAGAGTGGAATAGTAGAAGAGGAAGCCAGGTAGACTAAACAAGACATAAACTAGGGTTTAAGAAGCATGCAGTCAATAGATATTGGAGTCTGGAATTCAGAGAGACAGACAGGGAGGGGTTCACCTCCCACATCAGGAAGGTAAAGAAGCCCATGTTCCAGTGCTGGAGGGTGTGGAATAAAGGCTGCTATAAAACTTGGAACCTCTGTGTGAGAAAATTGTGTTTTGTCTATACTACAAGCTCTTTGTTTCCATCCATGTTGGAAGATTTTTATGTGGGTGCCTCAGACCCTGGACCTGTTCTATTGATCTGGAATTAGAATGTTCATTTTAAAATTTTCTTAATGAATTTTGGCTTGATCCTGGTTGTGTGTCTGGTACCTCCCTTGACAAATTTTTTATACTTATTTCATTGTATCTTGTGAAAGGTTAGTACTCATCTGAGTATGATTTTGTCATAAGCTATGTGAACTTTTGATGTCTACTATGAAGTGCTATAGATTGAAATATCAAAAGAGTCATTATAAGGAGAGTAAACAATCAAGAGATTCTGATGTTGAAATTGGGTTAAGATTCTAGCCCAGCCTTGCATCTATTGCAACTGGAATCCGTTCCAGGGCATGGGAACTGATGATAAATAGTCCAGAGTCTGTAGCTGAGAAAAACTCCTGGTTGGAAAGGGAGAAGAATGGGAAAGGAGTTGAAGACAGATCCTGACAAAGACTTTGAGAATTCATCAAGTATAATACTAAGCCATACCTTAAAGGCCTTTAGGCAATAGAGTCTGAGAATGCTGGAAAAGGGAAACAGGTGTGCACCCAGGTATACAGGTGTGTTTGTAGGGTTGATGGTGCAGGTGGGAGGACATAGCTGCTTGCAGTTGTAACTTATGCCCAGGGCTTATATAAGATGTGTTAGGACATTCTCATACCACTGGTGTTTACAAAGACATCGTGTGTTACCTAAGAGTAAAGACATGACCGTATCTACCTTAAACTAATTATCAACCACACGGAAATATCCATCTATAAACAATACCAGGAGGTGGGTGTTCTTTGGTCTACCACAGCCACAGGTTCCTCATCTTTGTGTGCCTTGGGGAAATGAGGTCGACTCTATTCAGACTAGCCAAAGAATGGCCTAATTTTTCAGGACTATTCATTTTTTACTGAGGTAAATTGTAGATATTTTCAAATTGAGCATTCTTAGGGTAAAAAGACCTAGGTAATATACCAATATTGAGTAGTCCAGACAAGGCTAAACCCAGAGGTGGATAGAATTCCTTTGGAATCCAGGGACTATACTCATGGATCACTATGTATCATTTGTCCTTTTCTGGGTGAAGGGGTAATCTAACCATCCTAACTCCCATTAATATTAAAAAGTAGACCCTGAGTATTGTAAGACGGAGGATAGGGGATGTGCACCTAGAGCTAACGTAGTCAGAATGACTGAGTTCCTGTAAAACACACTACTGTGAGAGAAAGAGAATTTCACATTCCATGAATGAGAGTGAGTTCAGCATATGGAAGCCATGGCAATTTGTGCATAGTCTGGTGTGAAATAGTCCAGATTAGCTTTAGTGGAGAGGGAAAAGGCAGCTCTGGAAGTGGTAAGTGACTGAAACTTGTCTTCAGTAGTTAAGCCTAGGAACAAAGGATGGATAGATCCTATAAATTTTTTCATGAAGATTCTTGGATCTCTAGAGAGTTTAGGGGAAAATGTAGCTTGTAGGGTCTTGTTATGTTACCCTAGACCTCAATGATGGCTCATTGTTGCTCCTTATTAGCTTGCAGTTCCTATCAATTCTGTATCTTGAACTTAAACCCTTTGGTTCTAGTCAATCAATTAGTATGTAAATGTCTACTATGGGCCAGGTATCATGTGCTACTCACTGCGGGATAAAACAAACAGCAAAGACAGTTTCTGTCTTCCCTGAGCTTACTTTCTAATGGGGAAGATAACAATGTACACGTAAGTTATATGTAGGGTCAATTAGAGATAGTTTCAGAAGGATAGTCCAATCTGAAGAAGGGGGAAAGGGTCTTCCAATTAAAGTTTTGATCCTCTCAAATGACACATCATTCTTTTGGGATTTTTAAAGGAGTCAAAAAAGAATTATTGGGAAATGTGTATGAACAGTAATAAACAAAAGGCAAAATTTATAAGGCATAGATATCTCTTCAGTTACTCCAGCCTTTTTCTGCTAATTGTTTCCAGAGAATGTGGCCTGGCCCATTTTTAGGCCTTCCTTCTCTTCCTTTCTGCGGAGTTCCTGATGTGGATTTTATTTCCAAAGTTAGCCAACTATAGATTATCTTCTGGAAAAGATGATAAATCAAATCAGGGCAGTATCACAAGGGCTGTTAGAATAATCTAGGTAGGAGGTGACCAGGTCCTAGAGCAGCTGGTGGAACAGAATTGGAAAGGAAGGGACAGATAAAGTTATGAGTCAGCATTTATATAGCACTAAAGTATGTTATCTCATTTATCTTCATGACAGTCCTGGGATGTTAGCTATCCTTCTCCCCATCTTACAGATGAGGAACTTGAGGAGGTAAACTGATCTTTTACTGCCAGATTTTGTCAGTCCTTTTCTCTGGCCATTCTTTGCCTTTTGACACTGTTGAGCACTCCCTATTTATGGAAATTACATTTTACCTTGGATTCATCAACACTGCTTTCTTCTTTTATTCCTGTCTCAGAATTTTTGCTGAGATGCATTTCAATCTCCTTTGCTGATTCATCATCTATTTCCCACCACCAGTCATCAAGACTGTGTTCTTGGCCCTCTTGTGTTCTCTCTCTGTACTCTTTCTTAATGAGCTCATTTACTTTTGT
Source organism: Antechinus flavipes (assembly GCF_016432865.1). NCBI lineage: Eukaryota > Metazoa > Chordata > Mammalia > Dasyuromorphia > Dasyuridae > Antechinus > Antechinus flavipes. Next base: position 130,670,136 of record NC_067399.1, on the reverse strand, counting down.
GAGTTCATTTTATGCTGGCTATCCAGATGAATCAAAAATATCCAACCCTAATCTCTCTGCTGCACTCTGGTCCCATACCAGCCTGCTGTAAATCATATGTATGGTTCTTTGAAAAGCTCAAATTCAACATAGCTAAAATGGAACTCCTTATTTTTACTCCTATCTCCAAATTTATTTATTCCTTGTAAGATCTCTACCATCCTCATCTTTGACTTGAATTAATGCCATCCTCTCCTAATAGAAGAGATCTCTGAGAGATTGTGACTTGGGAGCCAATGAGGCCACAATGAGATCCCTAGATCTTTTGTTTCATCTTTCTATCTTCATTTTTTGTGCTTTCCATCACATCTTCCATCCAGTTTCCATTCTGGGTTTGATCATGAATTCCTATTGGCTTGATATTTCTCATAGATTAAATTAAAAAAAATAGCAATCAGCCATCCAAAATTTTATTTTAGCATAACTGTTCAGGATTATTTTACATTACTATCCTTCATATATTCTTCATTACAATCCCCCAAAATTACTAGAATATTTCTTATAGATGACATTCTACACTCAATCTTACTTCCATGCCTAGAATATGATACTTCTGACCTCTGCTTCACAGTCTTTATCTTTCTACAAAGTAAAAAATACTCCTACCTTCATAAAGCTCTCCTTCCTGGTGTATTTCCTCCTCCACCTAGTCATTAGTGTTCTGTACCTCTTCCGAACTATTTAATTATTTATATGATTGTGGTGTCATCTCAGTAGAAACAAAAGCCCAATATGTTTTGTTTTTGTTTTTATGACTAGCAAAGTGCCTGTCACATAGTAGGCACATAATGTTTGAACTGAATTGAATCCCAAATCATTCAGTCAATAAAATTTGCCCTAAATGGAACACAGCACTCTAGATGTGATCTTATCAAAGTAGACTATGATAGATATTTTCTCCTTGTTTTGGAATCTATGCTCATCAATCCAGGCTATTATTATTTTTTGGGGGGGAGGATAAAATTTCGTAGGGTATTCACATTAAGATTATAGTTCACTAAAACCTCCAGATCTTTTTTTTTTTTTTTTTGTAGGAACTCTGTCTAGCTCCACTTTTGCATATGTTCTTTTTGAGAAGTGGCTTAAAAAATCCCAAAATAGAAATTGATATTTATTCCACTAAATTTTCATTTTATTACAGTTTGACTCACTTGTAAAAACTCTAAATATCTTGTTGCTTCTTTGATGTTTTGGTCAACATCTTAGATATCTACAAATTTGATAAACTTCTATGACTTTTTTCATGTCATTGATGAACATTTCAGAGTCAAGGACAAATTTTAGAGGTGCTCCACTAGAGATTTCCAGTAAAAGAGACAGGTTCAAGTCTATGGAGTTGATTGTTCTACTGAACCATGCTCTATGAACCACGCTCTATGAACCACATCTGAAGTATTATGTTCAGTTCTGGGTACCATATTTTATTTAGGAAGGACATTGGATCAATTAGAGAACAGTGCAGGACAGCAAGCAAGATGATGAAGGGCCTTCTGCAGGAACCATGAATGTTTGACCTGAAGATTTAGTGGTTACCTAATAGCTGTCTTTAAATATTTGAAGGGTCATTGTACAAATTAGACTCATTCTATTTGGTCTTAGACAAAATTAAGAACAATGGGTAAACGATGCAAAGAGGTGGATATTGGTCATTTCAGGGAATAGTATTAGTATTCACATAGTATAGTAATAGTATTAGAACTAGGATGGCTTGTCTTTAGAAGTAATGGGTTTTTCTTTGCCAAAAAAGATTGTTTGACCATTTGATGGGCATATTATAGAGAGGATTTTTGTTCAAGTTTGGATTCTGATTTTTTTCCAACTCTGAGATAGATTGATTTTGAGAAGTTGGTATCAGTCCAATAAAGAATATTCTTTGGGACAAGTCATTAAAATTTTTTTTACTCCTACTGTAATCTAATCCACATGTCTCCATATTATCCACCATGATAATATGAAATACTTGTGTCATTGTTTCAATCTACTAATATAATAACCCTATTACAAAAGAACATTAATCTGTTGTAACTTGTTAATGAAGCCATTCAGAATTTTATTCACCTTCACGATCATCATCTTTATCATCACTAACATTTATATAGTCCTACTATGTGCCAGGTATTATCTTATTTGATCCTTATAACAGTTATGGGAAGAAGTGCTATTATTATCCTTATTTTATAGATGAGGCAGACAGCAATTAAGTGACTTACCTAGGGTCACACAGCTAGTGAGAATCTGAGGTTAGATTTGAATTTATGTTTTCCTTATTCCAAGCCCAGAGTTCTGTTGACTCTGGCTCCATCTGCCACCATTCCAACATCATAATGCGTTCTAGAATTTTTCCAGGAAAACCTTAGAGTTTATAGGTGCCATCCTCTTTTCTATTTTGAAATTTAGATACTTGTCCTTTAGCACAGTTCTCCCATTCTTTGAGATCTTTTAAAGAATATTGATAATAGCTCAGTTGTCACATCTGCTGGATTTTGCAGTATCCTAGGACACTGTCTCATACCTCGTAACAGTAGTGAACTCACTGAGGACAACTAGATGCTAATGTAGCTAGACTTTTCAGCACCTAATAACCATTTTTGTTCTGTACTTCCTAATCCAAAGATTGCTATCTTTGGAAGAGAAAATAGAAACAAAATAGCTATTGAGTACTTAATGTTCTCACTGTCTGTTATCAGCATCCCATTTACTTAGGCTGGGATATTGTCCCTTATTTGAATCTCTTCTTGCTCTGAATGTCTCTTATAGACAAACACACAAATAGTCTCACAAAAACTCCCCCCCCCTTTTTTAAAGTCCATAACACTATCAGTTTCTACACACTCTGAACTTTAGCTCTTCTGATGATATTCTTACAATATTTTTTATTTATCCTATTACTTGATCTTGCTTCTATTTTCTATACATGTCTTGTAAAACATGAGCTGGGTAGTGAGTTCTTTGGCTAGCCACTTTGCCCTCTTTAGACAGTTTTCCCTTTTTTTCTTCATCAGAATCACTTCTATTTGTGTCTTCAGGATTTCATCCCCAAGAGTTTTCTACCATTCCTGGGACATTTCCCTGGTAAAATATTAAGCCACTATATGCTGTTTTTTCTTGATGAACTCTTTGAAGTTTTTTTAATCTCCATTTCTAGGGTATGTTAAATTATGCCAACTTTTCTTCTACTTCCTTATCATGAACTTCATAATGGAAAAATTGCTGTTCTATAGAGTTTTACCAATTTTTTTTTTACTATAGCAACCATTTCCTCCTTGATGATGAGAATCAAATCTATAATAGAAGTTCTCCTTGTCACTTCTCCCACCTTTTGAAAAATGAAATAATCATTAAGGCAAATCAAATATTTTTCACCTGTTGTGCTTGTGATAACTTTCCCACAAATGTCCAGATAATTTAAATCCATAAATTACTAATAACAGCCTGCTTCTGTGCCAGAAGTATGTTTCCTGAACTTGCTCATCCAATACCTCCTTCTTTATAGGTGGTCTATAGCAGAGCTTCTTAAACTTTTCCCCTGTTTTTTTCCTAAGAAATTTTTATGTGATCCTGGGTATATAAGTATATAAAATAGACATGCAAATCAAACACTTGTTGATAATAAATCATAATTTCAAAAACTCCATATTCAGTTACATGATCCCATATGGGGTTGTGATCTCCAGTTTAAGAAGCTAGGATCTATAGAATGCTCGTATAATAATATAATTTGTCCAAGTTAATCCTCATCCAAATGCTTCTCACTATATTTCCTCTTCTTTTTGGATTTCCTTACATAAAGATATCTTTTTAATATTCAATTTTACCCCATTGTCACTTTTATCTATTCTGTTCTTTCTGAATGAACTTTATCATTTAAGAGCCCTATATAGTCATATGTTCCATTCCACTAAGTCTTGGTGAAACCTATGAAACCAAACTTGCCTCTTTGTGTTAAGATTTCTACTTCCCTTTTTGTATATTATCTATGCTTATTGCATTTTTACATAGGCATATGAAGCAATAGGTTTTATTGCTAATTCTCTTAAGTATCATCTTCCTCCATTCTGCTAATATTTCTATGATATATAAGTTACTTTTCATATTACTAGATTTGGTAGATCAATGTGGACAATTTTCTTTTATCTCTTATCTTTTCAGTTTAAAACCTTATTTACTTTACAAGATTAGACAGATAAATTTTTATCAGCCCTCATCAAGTGTACTCCATCTCTGAACAAGAGTTCATCATTTCTATAGATTGTTATCATTCAGAAATCCATATGATTCCATTTTCAGACACCATCAAGTTGGCAATATGGCAAAAACCAGCATCTATATTTCCATCATAATTTTCTCAGATTTTCTTCCTAATCCAAAATCCTTAGCAATGCTTTCAGTGTTCCTTCTGAAAGGAATCACAAAAGTGAGCAGGGATCATCAGATTTGAAAACTTTTGGTTGGTTTTTCATCAAATCTCAGATCCAGGCTCCAGAAAAGCAACAGACCACTTTGGCTGTCCAACTGAGAAATAGCTACCTACTAGCCCTCAGGTCAGAGTCACCATCCTTTACTACCCAGCTCTTCTTTCTCTGACTATTTTTGGACAACCTTTTATTTGATGGTACTCATGGAGTCATAGTATCATTTCTTCAACTATATAGGAAGCTGCTTCTTCCTAAAATGGTCTATCTCCCTTCTCTAATGGAAGAGCCTCATATCTATTACTTAAGCTCCAAACATTTAGTCATCTTTCTTCTTCCTTTCCTTCTTCTTATTGACCTGCTGACTAATTGTCTGATCTCTCTAGATCATGTTCTTATATCTTCCAACTTTTTTTCCTTCTTTTTAAAAAAATATTTATTTTAATACACATTGTTTTATGAATCATATTGGGAGAGAAAAATCAGAACAAAAGGGAAAAACCATAGGAGAGGAAAAAAAAACAGAAAAAGAAGTGAACATAACATGTGTTGTTTTACTCAATCTCCATAGTTCTTTTTGTAGATGCAAATGGTGTCCAAAGTCTATTGGGATTGCTTTGGAAGTACTCCAACTTTTTATTGTGAATTAATCATGCCTTTACTCTTAACACTTTTTACCTTCTTTATCTGTTTTCTCCAAAGTACTTTAATGTTTTGAGGATCATTTCATTTCCCTGATAACATGAAGTACATAAATATGTCCTTATAGTCATTTCATCTTCTCATTAATAGGACAGAAACAACTTGCACTTTGTGTATACATAGGTATTCTCTTTTATACTGTCAGAAACATACATATAGCATGCTTTGCAGCACACTGCAAAATTCCCTATTTTTATGTGAAATAAAAGCTATAGTCTTTTATCTTCTTTTTAGCCTTCTCAGCTAGTCCTTATGGTTTAGTCCTGTAACAAACTGCCTCTCTGCCATGCCTATTTACCATGCTGAAGGCTGCATTGACAGTGGCTAAAGAAAAATCCATAAGACATATACTTCCTAATACTGTCCTTTGGCTGTTTTTTGCTTTATTCATATCCTTCCCATGTGAGGGTGCACCCCAGAATTCTTTATGGATCCTCTTCTTTTCTCATTCTATACCCTCTTTTAGAGCTCTCATTATCTCCCATAAGTTCAACTATCATCTCTATAAAGATGAATTAACATTATCTAGTCATCATCTCTCTTTCTCTCTTGAAATCCCGTGTTGCATCCATAATCATTTATTGGGCATTCCTAACCAGTTGCCCCTGAGGCTTCTGGAACTCAACATATACACAAGAGAACTCATTATCTTTTCCCTCAAACAAATGCGGGCACTACCATTTTTCCAGCCACTCCTCCTTGAAAGCTAGGAACCATCCTTTAGCCAATGATGTTTCAGGATTCATCATTCTTGCTCTCCCACATATCCAATCATTTGTCAAGTTCTATTGATTCTATGTCCATAATACATCTCATATTTAGCCCTTCTCTCAGCCACCCTAGTTCAGGCCCTTTTACCTCAATGATCTTCTAAATCTTCCTGAATCTTACCTCTCTCTCCTCTAATCTACCCTTTACATAGTGGCTAAATTGATATTTTTAAAGCTCAGATCTGAACATGTCACTTCTCTACTTACCAAGCTTCTTTGGCTCCCTATTGCACCTAGGATAAATACCTTTGTCATTTAAAGTCTTTACATTCTGATTCCAATGTCTCTTTCCAGGGTGATTATACCTTACTCCCCCTAATGCACACTATATTCTAGCTAAATTGGCCAACTTGCTTTCTTAGTGCATACCATTCCATTTAGTGTCCACATGCTTTTGTGTAAGTTGTGTCCCATGTCTGGGACATTTTTCTCCATTTCTGCCTTCTACCTCCCTTCCAGGCTAAGTTCAAATACTATCTTCTTCAAGAGGGTTTTTCTGATTTCCCCAGTCATCTATCATCTGCTTGAAATTACATATGTTTATTTTTTATATATCTTGCATTTAATTATCTATATAGGGAATAAGCATTTTAAAATTATTTTATGGATTTATGAGTTTCTAAATGTTTTTTGTGTTATCTGCTGGTCTTCACATGTTACCTGTAGCTTCTGCAAAACTCCCCTCAAATTCCCATTTAATTTCTTATGTTAACTCACAATATATTGAAACGTCATTGAGGAAAGTTGCAATGTGGAAGGGACAAGTGTATATCTAGGTCCTAATTAATACACATAATGAATCCCTTGAAATGATCACAGGGATTCAAATTAACACTATTTGCGGTTTTGATTATGTAAAATATGTTAACTGACTCCAGCCCAATGGCATATGCAGTTGGAATTTGAATAATGCAATTACTTCAGGAGTTTGTTATTTGCACGAATCAAGGCCTAGATGTATTTTGTTTTTTTCTTTGTATCTCCAATACCCAGCACAGTACTTTACACATAATAATTACTTTAATAAATGTTGGTTGAATTGAATTTCTCTCTCATTCTTCTCTGGATAAGCTTTCTTGCCTTTTTCACTTCACTGCATATCCCTTCTCTGATTTTCACGTCCTTCTTCCCCTCCATTGCTTTGCTTTTCCATAATTTCAAATGCTTTACATCCTTGAAAACTTAACCCAAGTCATATTTTCTCTATGAAGTATCCCTCCTTTGAATTAAGCACTTAACTGACACATCATCTGTACTTTGTGATATCTTTGGAATTGTTGTTATATTTTGTTTTTAAACCCTTATTTTTAAAGTCTTCCTCTGATGATCAATGGTAATGAGAATGTTATCTGGGGTTCTTAAAGGATGTAGCTGCTGGCAGGTTAGACCAAGGAGAAGCGTCTTCAAGTATGGTCCTAGAAATGGATACCCCTAGATACATTAGAATAAACTCAGGAACAAACTTTCATAGATCAACCACTGAGTGATCAAGAGGCTGTGATGTGCATCATTAGAATAAGAACTCAAACCAATGTAATCATGAAAACTTGAAGTATTGTTGAATTTATTTATCCCGTGTGTATACCTGGCCTCTCCAATTAGATTGAATTTCTTAAGGAGACAGACTGCATCTCATCCCTTTGGCATCTCTTGCAAGACAAAAGACAGTATTTTTACTGAGTGGAAGATGCAAAGAAACAAACTAAGGCTTGATTCAGTTTATTAGTTAAAAAGCATTCATTAATTGCCTGCTATGCCAGACAATGTGCTAAGCACTGAGAATGCAAATAAAGGTAAAGGACAGTTTTTGATCTCAGGAAGTTCACAAAAGAATTGGAGGAGACAATACAGATATGCACAGGGTAAAATAGAGATAATTTCCCAAGAAAAATATGAAGATTAAGGAGAACTGAGAAAGGCTTCATGTAGAAAGAAGGTGGGGACTTTAGTTGAGAACTGAAGGAAGCTAGGGAAGCCAGGAGGCAAAGAGGAGGAAAGGCTGCCTACAGGAATGGGAGAGTGAAAGAATTGAGAGAAGCCCAATGCCCCTAGATCACAGAGTATGTGATAACTTTAGGGGGTTGGGGAGTGGGTGTGGTTGTAAGGTGTAAGACCAATGGAAAGGGAAGAAGGGACAAGTTGGGAAGGATTTTAAAAGAAAATAGGATTTTCATATTTGATTCTGAAAAAAATTGGGGGCTACTAGAATTGATTAAATAGGAGGATGACATGGTAATTCTTACACTGTAGGAAGATCAATTTGAGAGCTAAGTTGGGTTTGAATTGCAGAGAGGAGAGATTTGAGGTAGAAAGACCAACAACAGGACATTATAATAGTTTAGAGAAAAGACCTGAAGAAATAAGATACCAGGTAGTATCAGGATCAGGAGAGAATGAATAGTAGATGAGTGAAATGTTATGAAAGTAAAAATAACAGGATTTGGTAATTGATTGGTACAGGGGGTGGGGTGAACAGAGGGAAAAGTTAAGAATGGAACCTACCTAGGTAGCCAGCCTAGATGACTGGGAAAGGAAAAACTTCCCATGTCTCTGGAAGAGAAAGTGAGGCAGGTGACTTTGCACAGCCCTCCCTCCTTCAAATCCAATTCCCTTGCATGTGACAGCATCACCTGCCCAATGTCATGGTCCCCTTTGAACAACAACAACAACCAAAAATGGAATGGGTTCTTTTGGGAGGTAAATCTTTGAGGGTAAGAACTTTTTTTTTTCTTTTTACCTCTTTTTGTATCCCCAGCACTTAGCACAATGCCTGACAAATTGTAGGTATATAATCAATATTTATTAATTAATAGTGGGCAATTCCTCGCTGAAGTCAGTTTCTCACTATAGAAGGAATTTTTTTTTCAGCAGTGACCTGGACTAGATTAAAGCTTCCTAACCTTTTTCTACTTGTGACCTATTTTACCTCCAAAATATTTTTGTGACCCTAGATATGTAGATATACAAATCAAACATTTACTGATAATAAATCATAATTTCATGATCCCCCTATATGGGGTTCCAAGTCACACTTAGGGGTTGGATGACTGAAGAGATCTTTTCTAATTGAAATTGTGATTTTTGCCCATTTAGTTTAAGTGTGTTGAATAAATGATAGACTCTTTTTGAGTCACTTGCAGATATTTCAATGAATTAATTGTACCATGTCTGTTATTACCTTGGTATTGTCAATCAATCAATAAGTATTTATTTAGCATGCAATATGCATTAGACACTGTGCTAAGCACTGGGATATAAAGAAAGGCAAAAATATGGCCCCAGATCACCAAGAGCTCATTTCCTTGTGGGAGAAGATAACATGCAATTACATTGTACATGTAAAATATATACACTGAAGGCACTTGGAGGGAAGACATTAACTCTTGTATATGTGTGTGGGGAAAGGGAACCTGAAAAAGATCTGCATAAGACAGTTTTTGAGATGAGTCTTGAAGGAATCTGGGAAAGTCAGTAGGTGGAGATGAAGAAGCTACATTACAAACATGGGGGATGAAGGGAAAGGGCATTGGAGATGAAGTGTCCTCTGGAACATATAAATTCCAGTGAGGAAACTTATTCTGCCTATGAAGATCAACACCTGGACTATAATATATAGTTTTAGGAAATTGCTTGCAATATGGACAGCTTTAAGTGACTTGCCCAGTGTATTAGAACTATTATGTGTCAAAAGAGGACTTGATTCCAAGGCTGTCTCTATCTATTATACCATGCTTCTTCTCATTTTATTTCTTTTTAAAAATATATATATTTGTCTTTCCAACAGCCCTGGAATGTGGGGGCAGAAGCAGAAATTATTGCAGTAGCCTCTTCTTTCATAAATGAAGCTGATAGGGAAGAGAAGGATCAGGCTCAGTTTCTTTTCAAACACAGAACAAGACCCAGGACTCTTGGTCTGTAAATGTAAAATGGTGATGAGCCTTGGATTCAGGACCCAGGGATGATCATCCTGTCCCTCTGGGTGGTTGTGAAGAAATAAATAGTGAAAGGATGTTGGCAGGCTCTATGGATGAATGGCTGCAGCACTTATTATGAAGAACACTAATAATAATAATAATGGTAATAATTATCATGATAATGATGATGATTAGATAGCTGCCCAGGCTCTGCTTTCTCCCTAATGGCAAAGATTGTACCAATGTGAGGACAATTTCTTCAGCTTCCCTGATTTCTTTATATTTCAATGGGAAAGAGGCCCCTGTTTGTTTCCCAAGATCCCAGTCCCCTCTAAACCTTCATGGCCCAAGAGAGGATAGACCAGGAAGGCTGGCCCAGCTAGACCGAAGCTGGCACAAGTGAAGGAGTCATTTCTAGTCCCTTTGGTATTGACTGAAAACAAAGTGAAGGTCCCTGAGTTCTCCTATAAACGGTAATGATAACACAATTATCATGCAAAACAAAAATTAAGTTTAATGGTGCAAAGCCAGGATGTACTGGGGAGGTAATTCATATTAATTATGTTTGGATTAAAAGCTTATTTCTTTTGTTAGCATCTGCAAGTAGAAACTTAGCTGTTAAAAAAAAAAAAAAGAGAAGTTGCATATAATTACTGCCTCTCATGAAGGAGCAATGTTGGGCTTAATGGAGCATCTCTGCTGTCTTCGAGCTCCTGGAGAATGGTAATATTTCACGTTTTATGAAATACAGAAGAAATAAATTACAGGTTTAATGATAAGAACTACTTGGGCTCATAATGAAATCTGATTGGCCAGTTAATCCACCGAGACCCTCAGATGTGAACCATCCGAAAAGGGTAAAAATGATGAAAAATGAAATTAAATGGGAAAAAAAATTCTCACTGCTGCCTCTTCTTCAGAGCCAGGAGAAAAATCCCCTTCAGGCCAAGGAGAAAAATCACCTTCTCAAGGTTTGAAGGGAAGCAGGCAAAAAGGAAGGGATTTCCCTCTAGCTTTCCCTTGGTTTCTGATAGAAATAAAATGTACTAGATTTCCCGATGGAGGGGGGGGGGGAATGGGAGAGAGAGAGAGAGAGAGAGAGAGAGAGAGAGAGAGAGAGAGAGAGAGAGAGAGAGAGAGAGAAAGAGAGAGAGAAGAAATTAAGAAGAAAGATAGTTTCTTATGAGAACAGAATTCCCAAGATTATCTTTAACTAGTTTTTTGCCACATAGGTAAAGCAAAAGTCACAGGTTTAGGCAAAACTTATCAAAGCATTGAAGGCCTTCCTCAATCTGGATGCAACCTATTCTGCAAGCCTTATTTCATGTAACTCCTAGAGCATACTTTGTTTCATCCAGACTGGTCTACAAGCTCTTCCTTGAATCAGATATTCCATTTGCCACTTTCATGAATTCACACAAACTCTCAAATTCTCATTACAGGAATGAATGCACATCTACTTAAGTATCCCTTGTTGGAATCCAAGTGTTTCACTGAACCTCAACTCAGGTTGCATCTTCTTCATAAAGTCATATTTGATCTTTTCTTCCACCCCAAATAATTAATGCCTTCTGCCTCCTCAGTTATATGTATATATTCTGTTTCCAATAGAATGAATATAAGCTCTTTGAGGGCAGGGACTGCTTTCTCTGTATTCATACTGCCCTTCTTACATAGTAAATGTAAAGTAAACTTTTGCTGACTTGAATTGAATTGAAGCAGATATTTTAAAGTTCAGGATACATTCATGCTGACAAAAAAATCCAGAGGTCAGATTTCTCTTCCTTCTTCTTAAATTAAGAGTAACTGCAAAATGAGTTTCCCTTCTTAATTTTGTTTTTTCTTGAAATGTTAAACAAAGATGGCCTCCCTGCTAGAATTAGCAGGTTCTTATCTCATAGTAAATAATGCCAAATGCTCCTTATTGACCTATACAGTTTCCAGACACTGCCAGCAGCTCTGGGGAGTTTCATTGGGGATTTTAATCTTTCCAAAAATATGTTCTATCGACATGCTTGCTGTGGGCCAGACATGCAAATTAGCTCAAGTCCACAGGTTCATATTAAATCAAGTGATGGGAAAGTTCCTCCACTGAGGTCTCTCCCTTCAATGCATCATTGTATGAAGGGATGGGTGGGGGGGATGAGAATCTCCGTTCTTAAGTCTGGACCAGAAAAAAAAAAAAAAAAAAAACAAGCTCTGCCTCATCCTACTAAGTTGGAAACCTTGTTTTGTGTTCTTCTTGTCTTTCAAGGACCCACTTTGAGTAAGTATAGGATGTTCTTGGAACCAAGGGTCTTAATAGACCCTTTGGGAAATCTAGTGAAGCCTGTGAATCTTGTTCTCAGACTAATATTTTTATATGCATAAAATAAAATGTATAGGAAAAGTAAAACCAAAGATTAGTGAAAATAAAGATGTATTTTTTTTCATGTTCAAATTCACACAATCCCTTTAGTCTACCCATTGACACCTTGAGGGTACGTGAACATGTGTTTGAGTCTTTGCTTTAGGGAATTGGACACCACCTTTTTTTCCCTTACAGACACACATGAAACAACTGCCTCTATAGTGAGGGGGCCACCATCGACGCTAGTGGAGAGAGTCTCTTCATTTGAGGCCTAGAAAGTGAAGTAAGTGGACAGGTCTGGATTTGAACTCTGGTTCTTTACTTCAAATCGAGTGTTCTTTCTTTTAAGCATGGCATAATATGGTTCAGATAAATGGCTGATACACATTCTGAGAAATGATGGAGAATTTTCTAGGTTCTTATCTCTTAGTAAAAAAGGCTAATGTTCCTTGTATACTTATATGACTTCCAGTCAGTGTGAAAATCTTTGGGGATGAGAGTCTTTTTAGAGTAGTTTTCATGGGAGGTTTTGATTTCCTTTCCAAAAAATATATTATACTCTATTTATTGCTAATTATAGAAGTCCATAGTTGTTGTTGTATAATGAGCACCATCCCTTTCAGCTCCTAAATCTATGATCTTCTGAGTTATGAGTCTGGAAGAGTGACATCACTTCCCCAAAGATGGCAAAAGCTAGATATACTCATGTAATTCCAGGAAGCAAGGCTTCCTCCAGCAATGGTAGAGAAGGAAGGCAATGGAGAAGAAGGAATGGACTAGAGATGCCAGAACTGCTCCTTTCTACAGATCAGCTTTACCAACTGAACAAACTCTGCCTTTCAGTCAGAGACCATTTATTGTTGCCTGCCTTCCATCTCCCTTCCCTGCTCAGTCAGGTCGTAGCTTTGAGAAATTGATTGAAGTCTTCCATCACCTGGACTGTAACTAAAGAACACAGGTGTATTTCTCACAGGCAGGAGTGTAATTGCCTCCCATTTCAGCTTCTTCCAAACCTTTCCCTTTCCATATACAGGCAAAGAGAGCATCATGTGGAGTCATGTATAGTAAATAGATAATCATACTTATCGTTCAATCACTTTTTAGTCATGTTTGACTCTTCATGACCCCTTTTGAGATTTTCTTGGCAGAGATACTGGAAGGGTCTGGCATTTCCTTCTCCAGCTCATTTGATAGATAAGGAAACTGAGACAAATAGAATTAAGTGACCTGTCCAGACTCATACAACTAGCATCTGAGGCCACATTTTAAATTAGAAAGATGAGCCTTACATTACCATAATAAATGTGAATATTAGACATATAATCCTTCCAGTTCTGGTACTTTATGATTCTAAGAACCACTTTTTTCTTAGAGATTCTGGGCATATCTCTCCAGTCTTATAGGACCCAGTAGTATATCACTAGATCATAACATTTTAGATCAGAAAGGGATCATTTAACTCATGGGTTATCCAGTCCAACCTCCTTATATAAGATATGAAGAAAGAGACCAAGAAATGGTAAGGCATTTGCCCAAAATCACAGAGACAAAAATAGCAGAGCTAGGACTACAACTTGCATCTCCAGAGTGAGTAAAAGTGATTTTTCCATTTTATGGGGCTGTTATACATGCGTGGCATGTGGTGTGTCTCAAATACATTTTAAAAAGCACTGATCACTATTCACCAACCTAAGTTTGTGGCATCCAGGTGGCATAATGGATAGAGTACTAGATGTGGTGTCTGGAAGACTCATCTTTCTGAGCTCAATTCTGATCTTAGACACCGACTAGCTCTGTGACCCTGGGCAAATCATTTAATCCTCAGTTAATACCTCAGTTCTTTCATCTGTCAAATGAGCTGGAGTAGAAAATGGCAAACCACTCTAGTACCTTTGACAAGAAAACTTCAAATAGGATCATGAAGAGTTGGATACAATTAAATAACAATAAAAGTTTTGTTCTTTAAAAAACGAACAGATTTATCTGGTTGACCTTTGAGGTTCCTTCCAGTTCTGGATAATATAATAATCATGGCTGGATACTTCTGTTCTGATCCTCAGATTCCTGCCAACCTTTGCTACTCCTGCAAATTAAGTGATTTTTTCAAGGTCATGCAGATAGGAAATAGGTAGGTGAAAGATCTGGGATTAAACCCAGTGTTTTTTTAATGTGAAAGAAATATTTTGGGAAAATTGACTTTACAACAGGCTATAAAATGAATTTATATAGAATGTATAAAGCAACAGTAGCTGCTTGATAGCTAATAGGATATTTCCTCATCTTTTACAAAGAGGAGGTTGAATAAGATGGTTGTAGACTCATAGAATGTCAGAACAGAAAGAAGCCTTAAGGATCTTACAGCCAACCTTCTTTTTTACAGATGAGTAAACTAAGGTCCATAAGCACAGTAGGTAAGAAAGAAAGCCATCATTTGAACTCAGGTCATCTGATTTCAAGGTCAATAATTTGTTGATTCAATAAACATTTATTAAGTATAAATAGCTTTATTTTTATGAGATTAGGTTATTGCCATTAATAATGTTCTATAAGTTTCCTGCTTCTGGGACAACATTGGAAATAGTGGATGCCAAGAAATTGAAATGACTTCAGGTAATTAGAGACAGCATGTACCCAATTCCAGTTCTCTTTCTGTCATTGGATGGTGGATTATTGTGAGACATAGAGTTTTGTTTTGCTATGCATCTTAGTTAATCAAAGAATCAATCAACAAACATTTGTAAAGCCCTTGCTCTTTGCCAGATTATTATGGTACTTTGTAAGGGAATGAATGAATGAAAAAGGGATTCTTAAGCAATAAAAATTGCTTATTTTTATAAGCTTAATACTTGATGTTTAATATTTAAGCAATACTATTACTAGGAACTTTCTTAAGTGCAGGAATGGATACAAATGCAAAAAGCAAAACAATCTTCTACCCTCAAGGAGCTTATATTTCTTTTTTTTAAAATATATTTTATTTTATTTTATAATAACTTTATATTGACAGAATCCATGCAGGGTAATTTTTTTTACAACATTATCCCTTGCCCTCGCTTCTGTTCCGATTTTTTCCCTCCCTCCCTCCACCCCCTCCCCTGGATGGCAAGCAGTCCTATGTATGTTAGATATGTTGCAGTATATCCTAGATACAATATATGTTTGCAGAACCGAACAGTTCTCCTGTTGCACAGCCTAGAAAAATGAAGTTGCTTGTCTATAGATGGCTAAGGCTAAGTACACTCTCATATTAGAGTAAGCAAGACATCTAGCAAAGATTAAAAAAAGAGAGAGAGAGAGATAGAACAGAAGGGAATGATTGAGGATTATAAAACTTAATTTTTTGACATATTAGAGTCCAAAATGCCTATCATATAATCAATTTGAAATGTCCCATAAGCTGGTGATGATGAAATAATGGATGTACATCTGGGAATCTATAGAGATAATAATTGAATCACTGGAAGCCAATGAAGTCACTCTAAAAGGTGTGGAAAGACAAATACCCTCAGTCTTAGGAAAAACTCACAGTAAAGGTGGGATAGGCTTGATAAGCCAACAAAGGATATTGAGTGAGAAGCAATTGGGAAAGCAAAAGGAGAACCCAGAAAGATAAATTTCATAAAAACTCAAGAGAGGGGAGAGCATCCAAGTGTAGACAGTGGTCAACAGTATTGAATGCTGCAGAGAGGTTAAGAATGATGAGGATTGGGATAAGGTTGTTGTCAGATATGACAATTAAGAGATCATTGGTAACTTTGGAGAAAGTAGTTTCTGTTGAATGATGAAGTTTAGAAGCCAGTTACTAGGAGTTGAGAAGTAAGAACTATCGTTCTCTCCCTGTCCCTAAGGGGTACACCCCTTTCCATTAGTAATGTCCTTGACAGTAGATGTCAATTTAATCCACCTATTAGGGAACTGAAGAACATGCCATATGATAATTGGTTGGAGAAACTTGGAATGTTTAGCTGGAAGAAGAGTAGATGTAGAAGGGACATGATAGCTGTTTTCAAATATTTGAAAGGCTGTCATACATGGAAGACAGATTAGACTTCTTGGCCCCAGAGAAATGAACCATTGGAAAAAGTTGCAGAGAGGCAGATTTCAGTTCAATATAAGGGGAAAAAACTTCCTTCCAATTAGAGCTATCCAAAGGCACAATGGACTGCTTTGGGAAGTAATCATAATAATGATAACTGACATTTATATAGAGCACTGAAGTTTTCAAAGCACTTTATATGTATGATCTCATTTGAGTTTCACAACATATGAGTTAGATACCTCAGGTATTAGTAGTGAGTTTCTCCTCAATTGAGATCTTTTAGGAGAGGCTACATGACGAATTTGGGAGGATGTTGGGAAAGAGATTCTTCTTTGTGTGTGTGTGCACACATGTATGTATATATATATTTACATATTGTATATATACATACACATGTATTCAGGCACACATACACACACACACACACATATATATATGTTGGATTGAACCTCTGAGATTATTTCTAATGCTAAAATTCTATATTCTACTGGAATACTTTCTTGTATTCTTGTATTTCTTTGTGCATGATTAAAGATGCAACCCACTTTTATCCTTTCCTCCAATAGCATCGTCTTTGGAAAATTCTATTTTCCTTAAAATGGCATAGTGCATTTTAAAAAAATCCTCCTTATTTTTTGACAGTTGAATTTTTCTGTAAGCTTTGAATTCAGAAAATCATTTTCTAAATATGACAAATTATTAATATTTCTGAAGCATAAGGTTCCCCCTGCCACCACCCCCTGCTCTCTCTTAAAGCATATTATGTATTCTTTGGGGGAGTGGGTAGAAATTTGAGGGAGGCAGTCATTCCCAGCACCACTTCATAATCTTTCATGAAGACTAAGTCCTGTTTGGGCCATCTGGAAAATGGCATTTTCAGACAACCTTTCTCCCTTTCCTAGACTTGATTTCAGAATGAAGGGCATGTTACCTGTGAAATACTTGGATTCTTTCCTTGCTTTACAAATATATATTATTTTATTTTCATAACATTTCTGAGAGGTGTTGTTATCAGTAGGGTCTGACTCTTTGTGACTCCATCAGGATTTTTTTTTGGGGGGGGCAAAGATAACTGGAGTTCATTATGCAGATGAGAGACTGAGGGAATGTTATTTGTAAAACACTTGGGAGAAAGGTGGCTTCCTATGCGATTTGTACAGAAGAACATATTAATCCATTGTTGTGAACAAGCAGAGGGAATTTATTATCAGAGATTTTGTCTTGGCAATGAAGAACTTACCTCAGAAAGCATGCAGACAGACGATGACCTTTTTCCTTTGCTTACCAGGCATTTTATCCTTGGCCAGTGGGCAAGTGGGTGTTTGCATGGCAGTGAGCTGGTTTTTCCCAAGGACTCAACTAAAGTTAACTCTCCTTTATCTGCCTGCTGATTATCCATTTAATGAAACAGCTGTCAAAAAGTGTTAATCTTAGCCTGGCTTCCCTACATTACACAGCACCCTCCTCTTCCTCCTCCTCCTGCCCCTCTTTTACCCAGATGATGTGTGCTTAGGAAATGCAAACTAATTTTAAAATTCGTTCAAGCAAAACATAATTAGGATGGTAAATCTGCTGCCAAAAATAAAATCATCTAATGCATTCCATATATTTAGCCTTCCAAAGCTAAATATAAATGACTTTTGGGTTAACCAGAGTTTGGGATTATCAGCATCACTGTTCATCTCCGCTAGTGCAGATAATCCAAAATTGACTATGTTTCTCTCCTGGACAAATTAGCCCCTTTTGAAAGCTGTCTCAATTGTCCTCTGCCTCCAATTCCCCTACCCCAGGCCTCCAGGGTATTGCTTTTCTTTCCTTTTCATTCCACTATATGCTTCCAAAATTATAAGAGATAGGATTAGAACTGAGGTATGGGGAGATATTTTGCTCAAATCCCACCTTCCTCAAGAAGCTTTTTGCTAGTTCCTCCCTTTGGGTAATTATCTCTAATTTTCCCTGTATACAACTTGTTTGTCTATAATTTTTGTCTACCAGAATAGATTGCGAGCTCCTTGAGAGCAGACTGTTCTGCTTTTTCTTTTTTTGGTATCCCCAACACCTAGTACCAATCCTAGCATGTGTGTGTGTGTGTGTCTCTGTGTGTGTATGTGTATGTATATATATATATATATATATATATATACATATTTAATAAAATGCTTGTTGAGTTGATTTGACTTGACTCAGAGTTAGAATTCAGTTATATGGTGGAAGTGGTGTGGGAAGACACTGAACAAATGCTTGTTGATTTGATTTAACTACACAAAGTTAAGTTTCATGGGAGGAGAGTTAACAGGGAATGGGGAACTTCCAGGAGAGATATTGTTTTAAAGAGTTAAATGAAGCAAAATGGTGCAGTAGAGTGATTCCTGGGCTCAGCATCAGAAGACACCTGACCTCTAATCCCCTCAAAAACACTACATGCCTCAGTTTCTCTAATTGTAAAATGCAGATGATAGCTATAGTCTTTACTTGTACAGTCATTTGAGGACCAGATGAATCCAATGTATAAAGTAAATAAAGCTCTCTATATAGATAATAGCCATTCTTATTTAAGACTTGTAACACTGCTGCTTTCCAAGAGGTTTAAAGGCAACATCTAACTGAGTCTGGTTTGTGTCTTCCACTCTTTTCACATCAGTCCTCTTTATTGGCTCAGCTCAATCCAAATCTATGATGCTATGTATTCATTAAAAATAATAAGGGCTAGTATTTATATGATGCTTTAAGGTTTGAAAAGTGCTTTACGATTATCATCTCATTTTATCCTCACAGAATTCTCTGAGAGGTTGTGTTGGTGATTTTCGGTCTTGTCTAACTCCTTGTGACTCCATTTTGGGTTTTCTTGGCAAAGATACTAGTGTCGTTTGCCATGTCCTTCCGAGATGTGTGCATGGGGAAACTGAGGTAGACTGACTTAAGTGACATTTCCGGGGTCTTACAATTAGTAAGTATTTAAGATCTAGTTTGAACTCAGGATGATAAGTCTGCACTCTATCCACTGTGCCATCTTGCTGGCCCATTTTTCTCACGTTACAGAGGAGAAAACTAAGACAGGTAAAGGTTAAGTGACTGGCCGGTATCACATAGCCTATATCACATAGTCTGAGGGCAGCTCTAGATTCAGCCTTCTGTGTCACCCATGACCAAAAGTTTCGCCTCATGGGAAACAATGAAATGAAAGTCATGATGCTGCCTGCAAGGCTCACGGTCGCTCCAAAGAAATTGACCACCAACTTGCCTCCAACAACATTAAACAGCACAAGAGGAAATAAAACTGTTACTTTGTGTAACTTAGCCTAGAGTATGTATATAAAGGAGGATAGAGTATATAAAGGAGATAGAGCTATTAGCTACGCCCAGAGAGTAAACTGTGATGTAGTGGAAAGAACTCTGATTCTGGGGGGATCTTTTTGAATCTTTGGTCTCTTATCTGTGAGCAGCTTTGGGCAAGCTCACCTTAACAGACCTCAGTTTCCTCATCTGCAAAATGATAGAAATGAACTAAATGATCTCTCTCCCAGTTCTAGATTCTATGATTCAAGTGGGATGTGAGAAGGAATGTTGAAAGAAAAAAATTAAAGGGGTCAGTGAAGAGAAGGGAAAAAAAAATCCAGGCAAGGGAAATAGCATGAAATGAATGAAAAGGTGGAAACAAGAATGGGAAGAGGTGTATTTAGGAAAGTAGAAAGTCTGGATTAACCTCCAAATTTAGGAACTAGATGAAATTTGTCTCTCTGGGTTTTCTTGCTCAGAAAACCAAAACTAAAAACCAAAAACCAAAAATAAAAAACAATCCCCCCCAAAAACAACAACAACAACAACAAAAAACCAAACCCAACCAAAGAAACAAACAAAAAATAAAAATAAAAAGGAAGCTTGTGAGTTATATGACTTTGATTCTCAACTTCAAATTATGATCCTCAGAAACAGAGGTATTAAATATCCTGCCTGGGGGCAGCCTGCAATACTCCCCTCAATGAGATTAAAATGTAATTGGGAAATATTTAACACAATAAGGAAATACAATGAAACATAAATAATGTTAACATATGGTTTTCTAAGTCAACATTCAATTTGCAGGGATTTACAGTATGATTTAGATATATATATCTAAGTTTGACACTCCAGAAAGTATCAAAGAGGCATCTGAGCAAGTCTCATTGGGATAGAAGGCTTGGTGGTTCTTCCCTCCACCATTGCTCCAACTTGAGCTATGGCATGTGCCACATCACTTGAGAAGGCCAAGCTAGAAAATAAAGTGTGTGTGTGTGTGTGTGTGTGTGTGTGTTTGTGTGTGTGTGTGTGTGTGTGTGTGTATGGACTTAAGAGACTTAGATTTAGGTCTCCCTCTGTCATTAGTTACCTGTATGTTCTTAGTCAAGCCATGTTGCTTCTTTGGGCTTCTCTTTCTTCATTTAGATGACCTATGCAAACCCCTTTAAGTTCTAGTAATCTATGAAATGAGTACTTCTGTCCACTATTATAGGCCTTCTTTTCAAGTTGCTTCACTCCTGACCGTGGTTCTGCTCTATTTACTAGTTTTGGAACAAATCACTTAATTAATCTGCTCATTTCTCTTGGTTCCTTTTTCTGTAAGTAAGGTAAGATCAAAGCTTGGAAGGACTTTCTAAGCATATATAAACATAAAAAGCCAAGAATATGGCTAGTCATGAGGAAACCCCTGGACATAATGTTATTTCAATGTCTTTCCCCTTCCAACTCATCAACATGAAAGAGTGAAAGAGTTTTGGAACTGAGAAGCTGGTGAACTTTAGACTTGAGAGTCCTTGGTGATTTGTTGGAAGACTATTATATACATAGATGCTGACCAAAAGTAGTTTAGCATGTGGAATTAAGCAGGGACTTTACGTAGACTTTCTGACTCTATGACAGAGAGAGGTTTCTGATAGAGAAGGAATCATTAATGACCAGGAAACAAAATATTAAAAAAATAGAATAAAGTCCAAGTGTAGTAATTAGGTTGGATCATTCTGACTTCCCAGAATTTGGTGCCTTGAGGCAAGAAATCTACTTCTGGAGAGGAAGCACTCATTTTAGCTAAAGTTTGGAGAAAAAGTTAGATCTTACAATGGAAAAAGAAAATGAAAAAAAAAAAGCCAGGAAAGTTTTTTCCCCCTGATCCAGTGATTGCATGTTTTAGATTATCTGTTTTATAAAAGAGCTGTATCAAGATGAGTCTTCTGGATACGAGTCCAGGGACTCCATGTGAAACCAGAAGCTAGAAACAAAGAAGAATCTTATAACTTCATGCTCAGTAGAGCTGCACCTGATGCCCTGACTATGGAACTAGAGCATCAATAGTCATGTAAGATTAACACAGAGCAACATCTGAAAGGACAATGCAAAGACTATGCATCCAAGTAAAAATCTGAGAGTTTAGCAGAAAGCTGCATGTATGGCAGCCATACATGATAATCAGGAAGAAATCCTAATGGTGATGATATAGGCAGCCCAGTGTTAGAGATACAAGTCTCTCCATAAGAGAACCTTGGCCACAGGTGGCCTTTATGTATGTACACTTCCTTTTTTATATTTTATTTTATTTTATTTAATAATAACTTTATATTGACAGAATCCATGCCAGGGTAATTTTTTTTTACAACATTATCCCGTGCCCTTGCTTCTGTTCTGATTTTTCCCCTCCCTCCCTTCACCCCCCTTCCCTAGATGACAAGCAGTCCTATATATGTTAGATATGTTGCAGTATATCCTAGATACAATATATGTTTGCAGAACTGAACAGTTCTCCTGTTGCACAGGGAGAATTGGATTCAGAAGGTAAAAATAACCCGGGAAGAAAAACAAAAATGCAAATAGTTCACATTTGTTTCCCAGTGTTCTTTCTTTGGATGTAGCTGCTTCTGTCCATCATTTATCAATTGAAACTGAGTTAGGTCTCTTTGTCAAAGAAATCCACTTCCATCAGAATACATCCTCATACAATATCGTTGTCGAAGTGTATAATGATCTCCTGATTCTGCTCATTTCACTCAGCATCAGTTCATGCAAGTCTCTCCAAGCCTCTCTGTATTCATCCTGCTGGTCATTTCCTACAGAACAACAATATTCCATAACATTCATATACCACAATTTACCCAGCCATTCTCCAATTGATGGGCATCCACTCAATTTCTAGTTTCTAGCCACTACAAACAGGGCTGCCACAAACACCTTGGCACTGTATGTACACGTCCATGTATGTACTTTGGTCCCATGCTTTTCCTGCATATATTCTTCTATGTGTCTATTCCTTCTACAAATGTTCTCTGCATGGTTTTCTTCTTCCTACAAATGGTGATTATATTTAAGAGAGAATATGCCCCAAATTTGCATGGGGGGATATTGTATTGCTATTGTTCTATGTTATTTTAACTTTATCATTAAACCTCATTTTTACTTCATCATTCAACTGAAACAGTTCCCTCAAAATTACTAGTGATCTCCTAATTGCCAAATCCAATGTCCTTTTCTCAATTATCATTCTCCTAAACTTCTCTACAACCTTTGACTCTGTTGATCACCCTCTTATGCAGAATACACTCTTCTCTCTGATATTATTCTCTTCTGGTTCTCTTCCTATCTCTCGGACATCTCCTGTGCTGGGTTTTCATCCAGATTGTTCCTGCTAACCATGTATGTTACAGAGGGCTAAGTTCTGGGCTGTCTTCTCCTTCTTTCCTAGATTGGATTATCATCTCTATGCTGATGATTCTCAAATCTACTTATCCAGCGTTAATATCCCTTCTGACCTTTAGCCTCACATCCCCAATTTCCTATTAGAAATCTCAAATTAAATGTCCTATAGACATCTTAAATTCAACATATCCCAAACTAAAATTATTATCTTTTCCTTAAGTTCTCCTTGCTTCTAAGTTTCTGTATTGCTGTTGAGGACTCCACCATCCTTCAAGTTTCCCAATCTCAATATATCAACATTATCCTTGGTTCCTCTCTTTTGCCACCTCCCCCTTGTCTCCCTTTTCCCTGCCTTACATATCCAATCTGTTGTCAAAGCTTCTGATTTACCTTTGTAACATCTTTTGAATATATTTTTCTTTATACCAATATTGCCCTCATTTCCTCACTCTTGGAATATTAAAATAATCTGCTGGTTGATCTTCCAGCTTTAAGTCTGTCCCTACTTCAATTCATCATCATCAGCATCCATTGTCAAAGCAATATCCCTAAAGTATAATACCATACATACACCATTGAGTATTTATGGTACTGTCCATACTCAATAAACTCCAATGACCTCAAGGATGAAATAGAAAATCTTCTGTCTAGCATTCAAATGCCCCTACTATGTATTCTGATCTATCACTGGCTTTCTGGGT
Source organism: Antechinus flavipes (assembly GCF_016432865.1). Lineage (NCBI taxonomy): Eukaryota > Metazoa > Chordata > Mammalia > Dasyuromorphia > Dasyuridae > Antechinus > Antechinus flavipes. The sequence continues at coordinate 130,646,549 of NC_067399.1, read as the reverse complement.
ATTGCTGGAATGACATACACTATATCTCTGCTCCAGATCTTTTCACTGGCTGGCTTTATTCCTGAAAACTCGCCCTCACTTCAGCCTTCTGTCTTCTCAAGCTTTCTTCAAGAATCAATTCAAGTCCTACTTTGTGTAAGAAATCTTTCTTCTCTCTAAAAAGACCTCTGATTTACTGAGTCTCTCCCATAAAAAATGCCAGTTTGTCCCAGTGTGATTGCACCATATTTTTGCTCATCCCTTAGCATAGTGTCTGGTGCATAGCAAGTGCTTAATAAATGTTTGTTAATGAGGATGATTTGGGTAATAATTGGGTTATAATACCAGGAGCCATGGTTTATTGAGTACCATGTTGTTGTTTTTGTTATTGATCCTTCGTTCTCAAAAAGGACCACATCATTGGGAAGATGATGTCATGACATGCCAGTGAATTGGATTTAAGTGAGGGAAGGCTCGCTTTCTTCTCTGGAGCCATCTGGGTCCTGTAACAAGCTATAGATCATGATGACTGGAAAGCACCATGTTAGGAAATAGTCAAAAATAAAGTTGGGGAAGCAAAATGAGGCCAGCTGAAAAATGTGTACCAGGAAACTTTAAGCTGGTGATTTCCATTTCAGTACAAAAGCCATTGTATAAAACATATTGCATCTGTATCAATTTTAACAAGGCACAATTTCCTCATCTCTTGCCCTAGTGGTCTGAATGAGTTAATACTTTATAATGTGGCCAGTCTTCTTTTTTTTAGAAGTTGCCCTAAGTGAAATAAATCCCTGTGTTCAAAGAACATTAGATACTCCAGTAAGCAGGATGATTTCTGGTGATTTGGGTCATAACTCTGTTATGGTCATTCTAACTGTGTGACCTTCTAAGTCATTTCCCTTGTCAAACCTCAGTTTCCTCATCTGTAAAATAATGGCATTTAACTAGATGACCTCTACTATGGTAGCACTAATTGGAAAGAGCAAAATCAGATGGGTTCAGTGGTGGCTTTATTCATGGATAATTCATTAAGCACTGTGCTAGGAATTGGGGGTAGGCTCACTCACCAGCTTTCTGAGCTTGTGTCAGTTTTTTTTTTTTTTTTTTTTGAGTCTGCCTAGAGTCAGGAAGATGAATTCAAATCCAGCCTCAGCTTCAGATACTTCCAGCTGTGTGACTCTAGGCAAATCAATTAACCCTATTTACCTCAGTTTCCTCATCTGTAAAAAGAATTGGAGAAGGACATGGCAAAGCACTCATGTATCTTAAAGTCCCACAAGACTGACACAGCTAAACAACAACACATGGGGCTGCACACTATACCGCCCCTCCTCCCCAGTGTCCCATCGGTGCATAATTCATACTTCCTTCCTAAAGGGTCTCTACAATATCCCTCTTCCTTCCCACTTTGACCTTAGACTCCCTTTGCAAAAGGCAGGGAACTAAGAAATTTCTACCCTACTCCTACTGGGGTGGGTGGCCCAGAGGAGGAGGTTGGGCAAACAAGGAGGGACATCACCAACAGAGGCACCCTCCCACCCCCATCCCCTTTCCCTATTGCCAAGGGGTGGGTCTTATCCCACTAAACACCCTACCCTGGGAACAGAAAGGCAGAGAAGAGGGTAGCCCTCCCCAGGGATGAACCTAACCTCTCACATCCAAAGAGGAAAAGTCGACAAATGAGACAAAATGAAAAATATAATGATGCATATTATATTAATCATCCTCCCCTTTTCTGACACAATAAATCTTCTCTTTAAACTCCGGGTAGCGATTGCATCATCTCCCTCTCTCCTCGAACAGCACAGATTAAGATAAAGTGATAGTACTGTGTCAAAGAGAGCTTTGCTGCCACACTTGGGATACAAAGAGAGAGGTTAATTTATCATCGCTGGGGAGAACTGACAGAAGAGAGATATACTAGCGAAAGGGGATTTAGCACAGGGCCAAGAAACTTCACACTATTTTTACCATCTGTCACATGCTCTAATAAAGCAGGACAAAATATGAAGAAAGGAAAAATGAACTATCAAACACTGATGTAATGCAGCCCATAAATCTAATTTAATTACTTTGCATGGAGACAGGTCCTCGAGTCTGTGTGAATATACTGGATTTTCTTGGCAACTTAACAACTAAGTGTTTTAATAACATCACACTATAATTTATTCTGCTTGAAACACAAAACCCCTTTTGTGAGAGTTTCATTTTTGAGAACTGTTAATTTTTTCGGCTAATGTCAAAACTGGCATAAATTCACATGTGAACTTGAAGCCTGACTGTGAAAAAGGCTTAGGTTACTGCATGCCATTGTATTGTTTGCTTTTTTCTTTTTTTCCTCTCTTTTTGCTTTCTGCATGCATTAGAAATAATTGGGCTTTGTTGATGACTTAGGTGAAGAGAGTTGTCTTGCAATTAGATTTTAGTGTAATGACATGGGATGGGGGCAAAAGGGAGGGGCATGAGTCTTGGTAAAATACCAAGAGGGGGGGGGGGAAAGCCCAATGGAAAGGAAAAAAAAAGTCCTTCATTTCCCCATTTTTTTTTTTTTTGAGCCAGAACAGCAAAATCCAAAGAGCAGCATTTGTTAAAGCTGAGCTGGTCGGTTCCTGGAACGAGGAAAATTTCACGGGAGAGGCAGGACGTCAGATCTTGGGGCACTAGGGACTCTGGGAATGCGGTCCGCCCTAGAGGGAGTTGCAAAGCACAGAAAATAAATCAAAACTAAAATTAATATTCATCGGGTGTCTTCCCGAATTTGGATGCAGTTACAGAAATTATTGTTAATAATGAAAGCCATATATCAAAGGTTATAAAATTCATCTGTGCTGGGACACTATTTTTTTAGGCTTTGTTCTGAACCATTAAAGATGACATATTGCATTTGTGTGCCTCTCCGGATAATAAGATACATTTAAGGCTGATTCTAACCTAAACTGGCAATTTTGGCATTGAACTTCAGTCCTTAAATGGGAGCCCTGACACTACCATCTAGAAGAGGTCAGCTGATCCCATCACTTCTCCCATGACCTCACTGGGTAAGGCAGGATGGATGGGTAATTAATTTGTTAGATCATCAGTGATTCATGTTGGGAAAATAAAACCCGCAGCCTCCTTACAAATTCAATTGAAATAGAATCATCATTGTAATAAAAAATGTACAACCCACACACATACATACCCCAAAGAGAAGATCCCAAATTTGGAGGAGAAGTTATATTAGAAAATAATGAATTTGGAGTCTTGGACATGAGTTTGAATCCTGGTTCTGTCAATTGATATTTGTGTGATTTGGGGTGAGTTACTTAATCTCTCTGAGCCTCAGTTTCCACATTTGTAAAATGAGGGGGTTGGGGTAGATGATCTGTAAGGTGTCATGAAGCTCTACTATGATCTTGTTTATTTGTTCATTGAAGTAATTCAATCATTCAACAAATATCTGTCAAACAGCTTCCATATCAAAGTCATTGTCCTTGATGCCCTAAAGACAGCAGATATTTATAAGGCATGATATATGCTTTCTTAAAGTTTGCCATCTAGCAGAGCAGACAAGACACATAAAGAAGTAATTATAACAGTAGACATTATGTAAAAATATAATTATATATTATATCAAAGTGTTAGGTATTATAGCATTAGCATGGAATTCAACAAATTTCTGTTCTTTCTCTAATAGGTATTAGTACCTGAGTAAGGTATTTGAATTTTTGTTGCCATAGGCAGCTCTTTAGAACGTAAGTGTAATGAAAAGAACAATTAATTTGTAGTCAAGTGGACCAACATTCATTTTCCATCTCTGTCATTTGACAGAGTTTGACCTTTTTGGGTCTCAGTGTACTCATCTTCAAAATGAGGGGGTGGAATAGATGACCTCTAAGGTCTATTTCAATTTGAAGTCTATGATTCTTTGAGTGTAGGATTTAGGGGACTTGATGATCTGAATTTTTGGAAGGAATTCCTACATTGATAAAAGCACAGGTCCAGACCAAAATAAAATAGCATTAAAAGAAAAAAGTCTATTTAGCTTTGGCAAATCTCACATATCAAGCAGATTTGAAGCTGGTCCAGTATGAGAAAAAGAAATGCAATTTCTCTAGAAAATTTTAACAAGAAAGACATTAACAGAGAATTGGCCAAAACTGCTTCATTAATTTTGAGTAATAGTAATAATAGCTAACATTTCTATAATATATTAAGTTGGGAAACCTTTTTAAATATATTTTCTCATTTGAGTCTCACAATAACCCTACAGTAGTGCCATTATTATCTCCATTTTATAGATAAAAATACTGAGACCCAGATAGTCTTAAGTAACTTCCCCAGGGTCATTAGCTAGTAAATGCTTAAAACATGATTTGAACCTAATCATGTTCAGCATTCTATTGAGTGGTACATTCTGCTAAGTATATGTATAGGTATGTGAGGGCTGTCTATTATACAGGAAGTTGAAGAGCAAAGCTTTCCTTTTCTTTATTCATCTGAAGTTCATATTCCCCTGCTCAGACTCTGAAAATATAACCATCATAAAATTAGAATAACAATAGCTCATATTTCTATAATGCTTTATAGAAGCAGATAGTAAATCTGTGATCCAGACAGTAAAAATATTATCTTTATTTTTTTTTTCAATGAGGAAAGATACCTAGAAAGGTTAACACTCAGAACTGCCCCTATAATAAAATGTGATGTCTCTAAAAGTAGTGAGTTCCTCATCATTGTATGTTTTTTTTTAAATAATAGTTTTTTTTATTTATAAGTTATATGTATGAGTAAGTTTACAGCATTGACAATTGCCAAACCTTTTGTTCCAATTTTTCCCCTCCTTCTCCCCACCCTCTCTCCTACATGGCAGGATGACCAGTAGATGTTAAATATATTAAAGTATAAATCAGATACACAATAACTATGCAGGACCAAACTGTTATTTTGCTGTACAAAAAGAATCGGACTCTGAAATATTGTACAATTAGCCTGTGAAGGAAATCCAAAATGCAGGCAGGCAAAAATATAGGGATTGGGAATTCAATGTAATGGTTCTTAATCATCCCCCAGAGTTCTTTCGCTGGGCATAGCTGTATCAGCTCATTACTGCTCCATTGGAACTAATTTGGTTCATCTCATTGCTGAGGATGGCCAGGTCCATCAGAATTGGTCATCATATAGTATTGTTGCCTGGCTCTGCTTGTTTCACTCAGCATCAGTTTGTATGAGTCTCTCCAGGCCTTTCTGAAATCATCCTGTTGGTCATTTCTTACTGAACAATAATATTCCATAACATTCATATACCACAATTTATTCAGCCATTCTCCAATTGATGGGCATCTACTCAGTTTCCAGTTTCTAACCACTACAAACAGGGCTGCCACAAATATTCTTGCACATACAGGTCCCTTTCCCTTCTTTATGATCTCTTTGGGATATAAGCCCAGTAGTAACACTGCTGGATCAAAGGGTATGCACAGTTTGATAACTTTTTGAGCATAGTTCCAAATTGTTCTCCAGAATAGCTAGATGTACTCACAATTCCACCAAAAATGTATTAGTATCCCTGTTTTCCCACATCCCCTCCAACATTCCACATTATCTTTCCCTGTCATTGTAGCCAGTCTGACAGATCACTGTATGTTTTAAAGTGGAAGCTGGAAAATCACTTGTCAGGAATTGCACAGATGGAATTGGGATATTTAGGGAGGACTTAGCATCTCTGGTGTGAGGGTTTGCTGAGCCTTTTCAGGACTGCCCATATTTTTAGTGTCTACCTCTCATACAAGTTTTATCTGTGGCTCCAAAAAGCTATAACATGCACCATGGTCTCACTCTGGAAAAATCCCCTGGTGGAGTGAATGGATGGGAACAGTTTGTTCCAATGGCTATGAAGGTAACTGAAGCAAAAACTATGGAGCTTAGAATAGGAACAGATATTGAAGACATCAAGATCATCTGTTGCATCTCAGGCTGTAGATAGTCATTCTGACTTTTGTCTTGTCGCTTGTGATGATTCTGGAAGACAGAGTGAAGCTTATGACTTTGTGCAACTTTGCTTCACTTAAATCCAATTCATGAATGAGTCAAGACATCATTCCACGATGTCATTGGTCTTCTTCAAAAATGAAGGACTGAACAACAAACAACAGATAGAATTACTGCTTTGGTGACTTAGCTAGATAGCCTTTAAGGCTTTTTTCCATCTTTGAGATTCAATGGTGCTAAGTGGCTTACTTAAGGTTAAACAGTGAACAAATAGAATATTAGAATAGAGTATAATATAAATATGATAATATAGAATATAATGTTGTCATACAAAGTAACAAGTAATAGAATGTTAAAGCAATAGAATACTATGTAGTTTTAAATATAATAGGTTATAATGTTATAGTGGAATGTTATAAGTAATAGAATATTAGCATTGCAAGGAACTTTGAAGGTCATTTTGTCATTACAGATGAAGAAACAAGCCTAGAAAAACAAGAAGTCATACTATTAGGTAGTATCAAAGCCAGAATCTGATAAGTTTTCAGAACTATTGTCCAGAGGTTCATTGAAATATTAAGCTATATAGGTAAAAATATACCTCCTTGGACTCAGAATTATATTTGAACAAAAAAAGATAGTTCTCAGATGTACTTTCTTGAATATTCTAATTGACATTTGAAAAAAAAATTCTCTTAATAATTTCTTATTCTTGAACTCTGTTACTTACCTGTTATAAAACTTTCAGTGGCTCCCTATTACCTAGAAGGAAAATTACAAATATATTATTTTCACATTTTAAACCATTTACATCTACAACCTGGCACCAACCTCATTTACAGACTTATTTCATATATTTCCCTTCATTCAGTCTATTTCTACCAAAATTGGCATCCCATTTTCTATCTCTAGGTCTTTGCAACAAGCTATTATGTTTTACTTCATCATCTCAATCTTTCAGGATCTTTCTTTTTCCTTCAGTGCTCAATTTAGTTGCCACATTTTCAGTGAAACCTTCCTTGTTGACGGTATTCCATTGCTTCCCTTCTCCATTTTACTTAGTGTGCTTTGCCTAATGACCTGTCAATAAGGAACTCTTTTCCTATCTCCCCCTCACCCCATTGCTGGTTCCTTGCATTTACATTGCATATTTCTTGGGGGGCATAGTTTTTTTTTCATGCTTTCTCCCCCTGCTCCCTGGAAAGTAAGCTCTTTGAGGGTAGAGACTATTTTTTGCTGTTCTTAGAATCCTTAGAGATTAAGGAATTACTGCTCCCTTTCAGAACTGAGGAGACCCACTTGAGGGCCCAGAAAATCCCTCTTCATTCACTACCTTTTATTATACCACCAGTACAAATTGCATCTTCCACAGTGGAATATAAGCTTCTTGAAGGCAGCCTTACCTTTTTAATTTATGTCTCGAGTGCTGAGCCAGTACCCTGCATGGAGGAGGTAATGAGGCATGTTTGTTAAATTGAATTAAATGATAAACATTTAAAAAAAAAAAACCTTTAGATTTTTGCCATTAATTTGAGGCAATTTGGTTTTAAGTGCAGTGATTCAATTGAAAGTTTTGCGGACTGTCTTTAGATGTTTTTAACTACAGTCATACTCCTCCCTATCCTATACTAAAGCCCCCCATATTGCAATTATTATTTTTTCAGGACCTACTGAAATTTACTACATGTGGGCGCCCCCTTCTGACCCAATAATAGACTGCATCCATCCAAGGCCTCCTATTCAGGGAGCATCAAAAGAAAGATGAGACTCTGATACTGTCTCTGGAAAGGGAGTCCTGGCCCTGCGAGTGCGGAGCTCCGCAGTCAGAGAAAAGCGGAAACCAGTGTCTATCCAGCAGCAAAAAACCCAAATCACAAAAACCCCTGCAAAGGCACCCTCTGTTCTCAGGCTCCTAAAGGAGAGTGGGGGAAAAATGCTAAAAAGCCCACAGAATTGACTGCATTGTCTCCCTTTAATGGGTAGCTGTTAGCCCGAGTCTGCCCGATACAAGGTTAACCTGACCTCGAGAATAAAACAATTGTACTTCAACTGCCCGTGCTACTGTGCGTCTCCTCACATCCTTATTAGAACAGGTACCTTGCTTTAACCTTCCTGGTCAAGATGACAGATCATTTACATGAACAGATTATTCGGGGAAAGAAAGCTCCAGGGCCAAGACGAAAATGCATTAGCACCAGGTGACTGAGGCAGGTCCAGAGCAAGTAGATGAACCTGAAACTCAGACAGCTACTAAACCAGTTTGGGAGTGGAAAGGTGGCTGGAAAATTTATGTATGGCTCTCAGGGTGTGTGCAGATTCTTTTCTTCTTCTCCTTCTTCTCCTTCTTCTTCTTCTTCTTCTTCTTCTTCTTCTTCTTCTTCTTCTTCTTCTTCTTCTTCTTCTTCTTCTTCTTCTTCTTCTGCTGCTGCTGCTGCTGCTGCTGCTGCTGCTGCTGCTGCTGCTGCTGCTTTTTTGCTTCTGCTTCTTATTCTAATTCTTCTTTTAATTTTTCTTCAAATTCTTCAAATTTTTCAGATTCTTCTAATTCTTCAAATTCTTCTTTCTTCTAATTTTTCAAATTCTTCAATTTCTTCTTTGAATTCTTTTTCTTCAAATTCTTCTAATTATTCATATTAGTCATTTTTCAAATTCTTTTTCTTATTATTTAGTCTGTTGAATTTTTTTCAAATTCTTCAAATTCTTCTTGGAATTATTTTTATCTTCTTTCTTTTTCTTCTTAAATGTTATTGTTTTGCAAGAATCACTTTTTTCTGTGTTTTTTTTTTTTTTTTTATTAGTTTGGAGATCTACTGGATTCAAGGAATAATTATCTAACTCACATCTCTGACCTGGTAAGTTTAGTTCCTAACTCTTCCAAATGCCCACAGTTCTTTCAGGAGACTCATAGGATTTAAAGTCACAAGGGACATTACAGCTCAGTTTGCATACTTTCCTCATTTTACAAAGAAAGAATCTGAAGTCTAGAGAGTTTAAGTGATTCGCCTAGTATTATACAAATAATAAGTAATAGAGTAGGGATTTGAAGGCAGATTTCTGAATCCAGAACTCCTTCCCCAGATCACAAAATAATAAGTAGCAGAAGGAGTCAAAGGATATGTGTGTGTGTGTGTGTGTGTGTGTGTGTGTGTGTGTGTGTAAGACCTCAGGAGGTTGGAATGGGGAGGGGAAGAAGGAGCTAGAGAACTTCTAGACTCCAAATGATCTCAACCTTGTTCTTAAACCCAAGGGTCCTGAAGTCAAGAAAACAGAGAGTTTCACTGAGATAGACTGCTCCTTGTAAATTTTTCTCTTGATTCTGAGAGGTTGCATTGCTTGGAGCCTTTTTCTGGGACTGATCATTGTAGAAATTAGTAGCCTTGAAGATTCATTATGGTGCTTAGTTCCATTTGTAGTAAACAAAGATATTCCAGTAGACGAAAGAATTTGGTTAACTATACATATGAAATATGAAATAATGGATACAAGTTCAATTTTAGGATTAGAAATGCCTGATTTCATACTCTGTCTTTTGAACGCACTAAGTTGGTGACCATGGGAAGTCACTTACCCTCTAAATATTTCTGACAACCCTTTGAAACTCTTATACTACAGATGAACTGCAGATCCGAATGGTGGAGAGAGAACAATGACAGCCTCCCCACACAGATGAAATCATAGATCTGTCCTTTTCTTCTCCCCGCTTTTTCCCCCCAATCCAAATATGCAGGTGTACATATTGGAAAACTGAGCTTGAGGCTGGTGAATTTTTGAGACCCAGAGTGAGGTTCCAGGGTTAATTACCAGAGGTATCAGCAGAATACTGCCAAGAAGTCAGGATTACTGCTCTTCTTCTTGTCATTCAAGGAGGCTGGCCTGAGGGCCTAGAAAATCCATCTTATTCCACTGGGAGTAGAAGAGTGGTTTTTCAGGGCAAATGACTTTGACACTTAATATATTTCTGGCTCCACCTCCTTTCAAGTGTAAACTGAACTCCACCTGACATTCTGAAAGTCAATGCAAATGAGAAATCAATTACAAATAGAAGGATACCTCATTTTAAGAAAAGTCAATATAAAAGCCATGATGAATAAAGAGACGTGGAACAGAGCAAAATCTGGGAGGTTTCTTGCAGGGCTCTCTAACCTATGTACACATATATTCGTCTACAGGCACACATGCACAAATACACAATGCACACAACACACATATGAACATGTATGTAAATAAATACACATCTGCAAATCAGTGTAACACAAACACACATATCCACATACATGCATGTATATATACAGAAATACATATGTACAATAAACATAAACATATATATGTGTATATATGCATCTATATATATGTATCCATAATGTATATGTATATATAGATAGATACATATATGTGTGTACATATAGATTATATATATATAATTTCTGTGTTTGTATATATCATGAGGAAAGCAACGAACCTTCCCTTTTTGGATTTCCCTGGAGATCCATTGTTGGAAATCAGCTCCTGAAATGATTGAGAGACATACAAGTTAGCAATAAGGAAGTAAAAGGAATTAATGAGGATTTTCTAACCCTAAGTAAGACAGAGGCATTGATCCTGTTATAGGAGGAAGCAAATTTAAAACGAAATAAATACCTGGGAGTTCCAGTTAAATGACTTCACATTCTTGATTCCAGAAGAGTTTGGTCCCTTTGAGACAAAAATACTGGGTGTTGACAGATCCTTCGATTTATAGAGGAAAAGCAGTTGAAGTTTTTCCTTGTCTGATGACTGTATGTGAGAGCCCTGTCTTTCTAAAAGAGCTGAAGCTTAAATTTTGAAGGCTAAATTAAAGAGAAAGGGTAGGATCCATTTTTCTTCTTATTCACCTTTAGATACCAGATCAAACTAATAAAGACAAGTGGAATCAGTAGAACTTTGATGGCATCCAAGAAGAGAGAGGCAGAGGCATAACCCCTACCTACAGACAGAGAAATTTGACATGATGCTTTAGGTTTGGAGAGCACACTGACATCATCAGAAAAACATCAGAAAACATTCCTTCTTTGTCAGGGGAAAGTCAAGACGGGACTGAGTCTTCTAAACATAAGGATGACCTGAAGAGTTATACACTCTTACAGAATTAGCCCCTATTGTGATCCAGGTAGAACCTTTCACACTAAGGCTGAAGATATAATGACTGAGACATACTGGCTACTCAGACAACTTCCTTAAAAACCCTGATACTATAAAAATGAAGTGTGTAATATATTTGCTTTTCCTAATAATAATATTATGTGACTGATCCTCAGGTTAGTTTGCAATATTCCCCCTCTCCCTCTATGGCAGCCCATGCATTACCTCAATGATTGTTCTATTTCTTCACCATCAACTTCCTTCATTTTCAAATTCTATACTTCCTTTTAGTCACAAAATGTAATATTGCCCTTCCTTCCTATTCAGATGCTTGTTGGAGTAGAGAGAGAGAGGGGATTCCTTGGAGATCTTCCCATGGAATCACAAGGATCCTTCAACCCTCTTCTGAGACACTATCGAGAGCAACTGAATTGCCTGTTATAATTTGCAGAGTATCAGGGTAAGGTCTTGTCAGAGCACTCGAGAATATATGGCTCCCAGGAAAAGTAGAAGTAGAGCTTGTGGGGTAGAAATATTATAGTCTCCACACCCAGAAGCAACTTAGAAGGTCCTTTCAGGGAAATTTTGCTGCCTTCCTCTGCAGCCTTCTCCTCTTCCTCAGCAGCAATACTTCCCAAACCACCCTTATGCTCATTCCCAGGGTGAACCAGTGCCCGTTTTTCATATAAATATCTCATCTTCTTGGGAAGGATACTCCAGCCAGCATTCTCTTCTCCCCTCCCTAATAATGCTTTCTAGATCCCCTCTGCCCTTTTTTCTCCTGCTCTCTACCTCCCATACCCTCCACCCCCAGAAAATTCAGATAGCTGGGATGAGAATTTGGTAGAAGTCCATCCCTCCCACTGGGATGTGCATGCCTGGCTTTGAGGGTGGGGAGGAGACAGAGCCCCCTCTAAGTGCAGATCTCTGATCCTTGATGCCAGTTTCAGACACAGAATTGAGTGACAGAGATATGTAATGCTGACCCTGGGAGCCTGCTTGCCAACAGTTTTGCCCTGCATGCCTCCCACCAGTAGAGACAGCCCATAATTCACTTATGCCACAGGTGGGAATGGAAGCAGGAGAGAAGGGGGCATTCTTTCACTGCTGCAAGTAACTTAACCTGCCCTTTCCCTAGGGATCATAGTTTCTATTTATTTCTACCCCTTTCCATCCTTTTTCCATGAATCTCTAAAGCTTTATATAGTGCATTAGGATTTGCACTGACATAGGGAGGGGCTGTGGCTTACTTAGGTTTTAAAAAATATATTTTTGTTATCATTTTGTTTATTAGAAGGAAATTGGCTTTCCATTCTTAACCACCACTCCCCTCCACCTCCACCCCTGCCACTGGTGGTGAAGTGTTCATTGCTGAGTGATAGACAGGTGGGGGATGGCGGAGAGGAGGCTCACAGTTGCATAAACTCCGCGCTTTCTCTCACTATCCACTTCATTACAAGCCTCTGAATCAATGCTTGACTGAAAAAAACCCACAAATAGTTACCAAGAGAAGCCATCCTTGAGATCCGCCAAGAAAGGTCTGTCTTTACTGGAGGGCTGGGGCGGTTTTAGATCGGGCACAGGCTGAGGGCAGCGGCAGTGAGAGCACGGGAGCAGAGCTGAGAGGGGGTGGGGAGTGATCGTAGCCGTCTCTGCGGGGAGAGCTTCGCTACAGGTTTGGATAATTTCCTCCGGCAGCAAGTCAACAGCCCAGCAGAAAAGCTAAAAACACCGGGGCTGAAGAATACAACCGCAAACTGCTGAAGTCTCAGGACCTGGCCCCCCCCCCCTTCCCCCCCCTCAGTGACTCAGCACGCTTTGGGATCTCAGAGCGCAGGCGCAGCACAGTCCTGCTAGTGCCTCACTGCTGCCCCCTGCAGTCTGTAGAGGAAGCTCGATAACACACCCAGCCCCTCCCCCAAAGAAAGACTCCAGTTTTTTTCTGTTTTTCTTTGGTAGTTTATCTCTGATTAATAGACAGAATGAGCAAGAAGCTGAAGAGGACTTTAACCCTTGACAGCTTCTATACAGATAGAGAGCAGACTCTAAATCCTGAGGAGACTAAAAACAGGCAGTCCCCAGGTGATTCCCCAAAGGAGGAGATCGGCTGTTCCTCAGCACAGATGAACCTCATAGAAGCGATTAAAAAGGCTCTCACAAGGGAGCTAGAAGAAAAATGGGAAAAGAGTCTGGAGAAAGTTAAAGAGAGAGTGGATAAAGAAGTAAAATCCTTGAAAAATAGGATTGGTGAACTGGAAACAGAAAACAGCTCTCTAAAAAACAAAATTGGCGAAATGGAAAAAAATTCCACAGAACAAAAGAACTCAATTGGACAATTAGAGAAAGATTTTAAAAAAGTGAGTGAAGAGAATACTTCACTGAAAATCAGAATTGAACAAGTGGAATTGAATGACTCGAGGAGACAAGAAGAATCAGTCAAGCAAATCCAAAATAATCAAACAATGGAGAAAAATGTGAAATACCTTCTGGGGAAGACAACAGACCTGGAAAACAGATCCAGGAGAGACAATCTGAGAATCATTGGACTCCCAGAAAAACATGATGAAAAAAAAAGCCTGGACACTGTCTTCCAGGAAATTATCAAAGAGAACTGCCCAGAAGTCATAGGAACAGAGGAAAAAATAAACATTGAAAGGATTCATCGATCACCCACTGAAAGGGATCCTAAAATCAAAACACCAAGGAATATAGTGGCCAAATGCCAGAACCCTCAGGTGAAAGAAAAAATATTGCAAGCGGCTAGAAAAACCCAATTCAAGTATCAAGGAGCCACAATAAGGATCACCCAGGATCTGGCAGCATCCACATTAAAAGATCGAAGGGCCTGGAATATGATATTCCGAAAAGCTAAGGAACTTGGTATGCAACCAAAAATAACTTACCCAGCGAGAATGAGCATCTTTTTCCAGGGAAGAAGATGGACATTCAACGAAGTAAGCGAATTTCATCTATTTCTGATGAAAAAACCAGAACTTAACAAAAAGTTTGATCTACAAATATAGAACTCAAGAGAAATCTAAAAAGGTAAAGATTAATCTTGGGAACTATATTTTGACTATATAGATGTATAAAGAATACATGTATACCTTGTTCTAGAAATTGATGTGGAAAGGACATTGTACCAGAAAAAGGGTAAAGTGGGGGTAGTACATCTCATGAAGAGGCATAGGAAACCTATTATATCTGAGAGAAAGAATGGAGGGGGATGAATATAGTGGGTATCTTACTGCCTTCAGAATTGGCTTTAAGTGAAAAATCTTAAGACATATTCAATCTATGGTGAAACTTCTCCCATCTCATTGAAAAGTGAGAAGGGAAAAGTGGAAAGGGAAGGAATAAGCTAAGGGGAAGGGAATACGGGAACTGGGAGGGAAAGGGGTAAGATAGGGGGAGGAACTCTAAGGAGGGGGGAGGGATACTAAAAAGGGAGGGCTGTGAGAAGCAAGGGGTGCTCACAAGCTTAATACTTGGAAGGGGGGAAAGGGGAAAGAAGGGAGGAAAGCATAAACCGGGTTAACAAGATGGCAAGTAATACAGAATTGGTCATTCTAACCATAAACGTGAACGGGGTAAACTCCCCCATAAAGAGAAAGCGGTTAGCAGAATGGATTAAAAGCCAGAATCCTACAATATGTTGTTTACAGGAAACACACCTGAAGCGGGGAGATACATGCAGGTTAAAGGTAAAAGGTTGGAGCAAAATCTACTATGCTTCAGGTGAAGTCAAAAAAGCAGGGGTAGCCATCCTGATCTCAGATCAAGCTAAAGCAAAAATTGACCTAATTAAAAGAGATAAGGAAGGACACTATATCTTGCTAAAGGGTAGCATGGATAATGAAGCACTATCTATATTAAACATATATGCACCAAGTGGGGTAGCATCTAAATTCTTAAAAGAGAAACTAAGAGAGCTGCAAGAAGAAATAGACAGTAAAACTATAATAGTGGGAGATCTTAACCTTGCACTCTCAGAATTAGATAAATCAAACCAGAAAATAAATAAGAAAGAAGTCAAAGAGGTAAACAGAATACTAGAAAAGCTAGATATGATAGATCTCTGGAGAAAATGTAATGGAGATAGACAGGTGGGGTGTGGAAACACAAAGCAATGAGCTATGGAATGTCCAGGATCTGAGAGATAGGCTTAACGGGCATAGATGCCACAGAGGCGACAATCTCCAGTCCTTAGAACAAACTGCAGTTAGGCAAACCATGGCCAGCGTCAGACTAAGCCCAGGCTCATGGGACAGGGGTGATTTAGGGATGGCAGGATTATAGGACCATATATTTAGAGCAGCAAGGGATCTCAGAGGTCATCTAGTCTAATCCTTTCATTTTACAGAGGTGGGGTGATTTGTCCAAGAATCAAAACTCAGACCCTCTTATTCTAATCTGACTTTCTTTTTGTTGTACCATCTTGCTTCAGGCTTGTTAGAGTAAGACTGGGCAGGGCAAAAAGACAGGGATTAGTTACAGGAGGCAGGATGGTATAGTGAAAAGAACCTTTGGATATTGAATCAAAAAGACCTTTGTTCCAATGACAACTTTGTCACTTCCTAGTTGTGAAGGCAAATCATTTCCACTTTTTTGGTTCTTACTTTTCTCATGTAAAAGTGAAAAGGACTGGACTAGCTTTGTTTCCAAGGTTTCTTCTTTTAAATTCTAATGATCCTATAACTTGAGTATAGGATGATTTTAATCTATCATCAAAGGGTGAAGCAGCTAATTCCCAGACTTGGTTGAATAGCATTGACTGGTTTCTCTCACACATCCGAGCCCTTCCCTATCCTAGTTACTCAATGCCCTCATGCTGTCCTGATATCCTAGAAAGGCTCATCCTATAGTACTCTCCCCAGAAACTAAAATTGCTGGGTCCCTTAGGGCTCATAACAAGGATGCTCTGTTGCTTAGAAAATGGACACATAAGATTGGATAGGTATATGAAGGTTTCCCTAACCAAAAACATCTTCCCCATTAATCAGTTGCCTTTGAGTTGAGGTGTTATCTCCAGAAGGTTAAATATACACATTTCCTTGGAGGAATAGCACATTAATCATGGGATCAAGAGCTGAATGGGGCATCTATAATGGGATCATTTAGTCACAGAACTGGAGCTGGAAAAAACATCAGAGGCCAATGCTATCATTTTACAGTTGAAAAAACTGATGACCAAAGAAGTAATTTTCCCAAAGTCACACAAGTGGTAACTGTGTCCTAATTGAGTCCCAGGGAGGTCCATGTGATCAAAAATGGAGTTAGCAAAAGAGAGCAGTTTTGAACCCAAATTCTCTGACTCCAGAGCTACCATTTTTTCCATATTTTAATTCACCTCTCTATGTAGTTC
Organism: Antechinus flavipes; assembly: GCF_016432865.1. Classification (NCBI taxonomy): domain Eukaryota; kingdom Metazoa; phylum Chordata; class Mammalia; order Dasyuromorphia; family Dasyuridae; genus Antechinus; species Antechinus flavipes. The sequence goes on along the minus strand of NC_067399.1, from coordinate 130,630,117 downwards.
ATCTCTCTCATCATACTGATGCTAAGGAGGTTATGTGGCTTTCCAAGGTCATTTGGTAGGAAGCCTCAGAAGCTTCCTCTGGGCTAATATTCTCTAGGACTTCCTGGCCCCAAGACCAGTTCTCTATCTACTATGTCATGATACTTTTTATTATTATCAATGACAATCACTTCTCTGGTGTAGTTTCTTCTCAAAAGCTTAGAACAGAAAATCCAGGGATATTCTACATTTGATTAGAGAGACAGGTGCCATTTTGGTTGAGTAGAATGCAAGTTTCATGGCTTGGAATTGTTCTTATCCTAACTAACAGTTAACCCTGTGGGAAATCCATCCCGAGCTCTGGGATGATGTCAGGATGTTTGCATGTCTCACTCTTTTTGAATGCCTGACCATGTGAAATACGGGAGGGTGGGTGGCCCTGGTGGGTGGGGACATGGAGCTCTGAGTTTGTATGTCTGTGTGGTATGTTCATATTTTGATCCATATGCCTGTCTCTTTCACACTCAAAAAATCTGTCTCCTTAGGCTGCAACCAGAAAGAAATTTTCATTATTAGGCTACATTATCAGCAAATAGCATTTTTAAAATGTGGGCAAAGATAATTAAAGCCTTTCCAAAGACATTTTCCAAAGGGGAGGAGGTGGCAGATATTCACTCTGTGGTTTTCATTCCTACCACTCAATACCTAGTTCTCCTATTTTGGTAGAAAATAATACAAATGAGTCTATTGTATAAAGACTACATGGATTTTAACGTGTGTCTGCAAAGAATGGAGTCTGTTTTTAGCAGAGTTGAAAAGTCATGGAGAAGAGTCTTAAGGTCAGGAGACTCAGGTCCCAATTTAACTTCTGAAATTGTCTAGCTATGTGTTCTTGAAAAAGTCATTTACTCTCCTTTTTGGTTTGTTTTCCTTACCTGTGAAATGGAGAGAGTGGCTGATAGGTAATTGTGAAGCAAGTCTTCTGGTAACCTGAAAACATTCTACTTATTTTAATAAGTTTTTATTAAGTGGTGACTTCACTGCCCTAGGTGGTGAGGGGACTAAGACAAAAAACAACAACTACAAAAACGATTTGCCCTCAAATTCTACTAGAGGCTGGTGGAGAGGGGGAAAGTGGTAGAATGCATATGTAGTCAGCTAAGTATTTACAAAGCATATTCAAAATAATTCAAAGATTTTAAGAGAGAGGAAACACAGACAACTGGATGGGAATCAGGAAAGCTCTTGAGTGGATGGATGGGCCCTGAGCTTTGAAGGAAACTAGAGATTCTAAAAGCCAGCTTTGGAGGAGGGAATCCAAGGCATGGCAGTAGGGCCTTTGGAAAGTCAAAAGCCTGTAGGTGGGAGATGGAATGTCCTGTATAGGGAACACTGAGAATGGAACAGAGAATGGAAGGGTTGCATAATTGTGAACTGCTCTGATTATTATTTAGTTGGGGAGAAGCAGCATTAAGAGTTGCTGGTGCTTGGGGATCTTCAGTGCACTGAAATGTCTAGTCTTTAAATTCACTTGCCGCTCGTAGCTAGGTAGATTGGTTTTACGTGGATGCACATTCACACACACTGGCTCCCAAATCTCAGAACATGTATGCATAAAGTAGATGGTAGATTAGGTTACTGGGAAAGGAAATGTATAAATGTACCTTTGCAAGAAGATTAACTGATGGTAGCAGCAAGTTGCTGATGAAGGCAGTTTGTGTAAGAGCAGGGCCTGGCTACTGGGGCTCATCTGTCTCTGCTGTCATTCCTTCATTGCTTTTCTTTGCAGCAGGCAGGAGTGAGTCCTGGGCTTTCTGTCTCAAATCCTCCCTCCTCTTCTAGCCATTCCACTTGATTTCCCCTCCAAGCCAATAATACATGGGGAGTTTCACAAGGATGGGGAAACAAGAGCTGATTTCTGTCTGCATATTTAAGAGCCTCAATACTGAAAAGATATCAGATCTAGGTCCCTCCCACCTATGGCCTTCTCAGGTGATCCAAAGCCTCTCCAGAGCTCCAACAGCTTCAGGTGGCTAGGTGGATATAGAACACTGGACTTGGAGTCAGGAATTTTGTTCCGTAGTTTTTCAATCACCTCCAATTCTTCATGATCCTTCTTTCTTTCTTTCTTTCTTTCTTAGGCAAATATGCTGGAATGGCTTGCCGTTTCCTTTTCTAGTTCATGTTACACATGAGGAAATTAAGGCAGATAGGGTTAAACAACTTGCCCAGAATCATACAGCTAGTAAGTGTCAGATTTAAAGTCAGGAGATGACTCTTCCTGACCTCAGGCTTGACATTCTATCCAAAGCACCACCTAATATTTGAGTTCAATTCTAGCTCAGATATTTCTTAGCTGTGTACAGGTAAATAAGTCATTTTATCTCCCTGTGCTTCAGTTGCCTTATTTGTAAAGTGGAGATAATACCACCTGTCTCACAGCATCATTGTGAAGATCACTACATGAATATTATTTATTGTTATCATCATTATTATTACTACTTTCCTCTCCCTCAACACAGATCCCCAAACACTTCTGACAAATAAAATCTTCCTCACTTCTCCAGAGAAGGATGAGGTAGAGAAAAAATGGGCAAAGGCTCATTGGATTTAAAAGCAGAAGAAACCTTAATGATCTATAAGATCATTATATATAAGTATATAATTATATGTATATAATATACATTATATAAGTATAGTCACATATATATAATATACATTATATAAGTATAGTCACACACACATATGTATGTATGTATGTATGTATGTATAAGAAGTAGAATCTAGTCCAAACCTCTCATTTTACAGATGAGGACACTGAGACCCAGAAAGGATAAATGCATAATCTCATGGCAAGTTGACCTGGAATTTGGATATTCTGGTTCCAAATGCAGTATTTTCCCTTATATAATGTGAAACAAACTAAGCAGGAAATAATATCAATTTCATTGTTTGTACAGATGGGAGGAAAATTTAGGCAGCATGGGAACTCTTTAAAACAGAAGAGCTGGTAGCAATGTTTAGTTCAGTCAAAAGTAAAACAGTAACATAAAATCCCACTGCATTCTATGTAAATATTTCTGTCACAGTAGGCCTTAAGTTATTTAAGTTTCAATTGTTATTCTACTTCCTTCTGTGGACATTGTTAACAGCCTAACAAGTCGAGACTTGGAATTACCAGCCAATTTAGAATAGAGGAATAGAATATAGGCACATGGAATTCAATGGCCAGAAATATATCTTTGGAAAACTCCTGAGTCAGGGGATATTGGTAAGATATAGAAATGGAGAGAATTTAAGAGCAAAAAAAAAGGTAGCAAAAATACACAAAAGAACTATATAAGAAAGGTCTTAACATCACCTATAATCACAATGTGATTACTGATCTAGGACCAGAAATTCTGGAGAATAAAGACAAGTGGGTCTTAGGAAGCATTGCTAACAATAAGACTAGTAGAGATGAATGGAATTTCAACTGAGCTATTTAAAACTCTGAAAGATGATGCTGTTAAAGTGCTGCAGTCAACATGCCAGCAAATTTGGAAAACACAACAGTGGCCACTGAATTAGAAAAGATTAATTTTACATCCCTTCCTAAAGAAGGGCAATGTCAAAGATTGTTCAAATTGTCAAACAATTGTGCTCATTTTACACACCAATAAGCTTATGCTTAAGATTCTGCAAACTAGGCTTCTAGGATATATGAACTGAGAATTACCAGAAGAGCAGGCTGGTTTTTGAGGAGGCAGAAGAACTGGAGACCAAATTGCCAACATTTGCTATATTATGGAGATAGCAAGGGAGTTCCAGAAGAACATTTATTTCTTCTTAATTGATTACACTAAAGCCTTGGCTATATCAATTGCAACCCAGTGTGTCAAGTCCTCAAAGAGATAGGAGTACCGGATCATCTTACTTCTCTCCTGAGGAACCTGTATGTGGATCAAGAAGCAACAATTAGAATGGAACATGGAACAACTAGTTGATTTAAGATTGGAAAAGGTGTATAAGAATAAGGCTGTATATGGTCATCTTATTTATTTAATTTATATCCAGCATACATCATTCAAAATATTAGATTGGGGGAATAAAAAGATGGAATTAAGGTTGCCAAAACAATCTCAAATATGCAGATAATACCCACTCTAATGGCAGAAAGCAAAGAGGAATTAAGAAGCTTCATGATGAGAGTGAAAGAGGAAAGTATAAAAGCTGGCCTGAAGTTTAACATCAAACAACAATTAATAAAAAACCAAAAATTTGGTCCCATCACTTCCTGGCAAATAGAGGAAGAAGAAATGAAAGCAATGTTAGATGTTATATTCTTGGGCTCAAAGATCACTGCAAATGGTGACTGTAGCCATGAAATTAAAAGATACTTGTTCGTTGGAAGGGAAGCTATGAAAAATCTGGACAGCATGCTAAAAAGCAGAGACATTTCCTTGCCAACAAAGGTCCATTTTGTCAAAGCTATAGTTTTTCCAGTAGTAATGTACAGCTGTGAGAGATGGATTATAAGGAAAGCTGAGTGCCATAGAATAGATACTTTGGAATTGTGATTCTGGGAAAGATTTCTGAGAGTCCTTCAGATAGCAAGGAAATCAAATGAGTCAATACTAAAGAAAATTAATTCAGTTTGTTCACTGGTAGGTCAAAAACTGAAGATGAAGCTTAAATATTTTGGCCATATAATGAGAAGACAGGCACTCATTGAGAAAGACCTAGGTTTTTGGGAGCAACTGAAGGCAAAAGGAAAAGGAGACAGCAGAGGTTGATAGTATCATAAAAACAGTGAACATGAACTTGGGCAGACTTCTAGAGATAGTGAAGAACAGAAGGGCTTGGCATCCTACAGTCTATGGGTCACAAAGAGTCAGACAGACATTTCAAGCTGAACAAGACATGGAAAGAGGAATCTAACAGAAAATAGTTATTGGTGATTGTGAGGCTTTTTAGCAGAGTACAGATCAGTCAGTTGAAGTGTGAAGAGAAATTGTGGAGCATATGTTCCCAGATAAATCCCCAAGAAATCGATTATTGGGAATTTTGGGTTTCTAGCCCTGTTATTACTATTGTTGTTTTGGGAGGCTCTTGGGGCAAGCAGGATTTTTTGTATCTAATTGGATACCCAGAGGGTATATCCGCATATCTCCTTTGAAGAGTGCCCTCTAAGCTATTGCAGAGGGTAATAAAAGAGGTAGGAAGGCAGGCACTTAACAGGGGATATGAGGATAATGAGGCTGTGACCACAGTTACAACTGCCTTTTTGGTGTGTAACCCATGCAAACTGAAGCTTTTCCCTACAACCCCTCAAGAAAGGTAGCAGCTTCAAAAGAGGCCCTGGCATCCTGAAAGACATTTACTTTATCTATAAATGCTTCAAAAGGCTTGTGAACTTAAGCAGTTGTATAGTACGGAATGGGAGTTAGGACACCTGTATTCTAGAAGTGACTATTCTGCTAAACAATTCTGATACTTCCTCCAGCTTTCTTTTCCTTCATGCTGTTTAAAGAAGGAGTTGGAATAGATAGGTACATTTGGCTCTGAAATTCTATAATTCTGATCAACATATCCAAAGCTCATCTCTATTATAATGAAATTCTATGAAATGTCACTTTCTGAGGAAGAACTTATTCTTATTTTTTTCCTCCATAATATTTTATTTTTCCAAACACATATACAGAGAGTTTTCAACATTTGTTTTTATAATATTTTGAGTTCCAAATTTTTTTTCTCACTCCCTCTTTTACCTTTCCTTTCCCCAAGTCAGCAAGAAATCTGATACAGGTTATGCATGTACAATCATTTTAAATATTTCCATATTTGTTATGTTGTGGAAGTAAAATCAGACTAAAAAGGAAAAAAATCCAAGAAAGAAAAAGCAAGCAAACAAAAAAAGATGACAATAGTATGTTTTATTTCAGAAAAGCCTGGAAAGACAACATAAACTGATGCTAAATGAAGTAAGCAGAACCAGAAGAACATTATATATAGTAACAGCAAGATTATATGATGATCAACTATGACAAACTTAGCTCTTCTTAGCAAAATAGCAGCATTCACATTGTATATATCCATCCTCAGAGAGAGAACTATGAAAAATGAATATGGATCAAAGCATACCTTTTTTATCTGTTTATTTCCCTTTTTCCCCCTCATGTTTTCCCCTTTTGGTCTGATTTTTCTTGCACAACATAACAAATATGGAAACATTTTAAAAGATTGTACGTATTTAACTGATATCAGATTGCTTGCTTTCTTGGGGAAAGGTAAGGTAAGGGAGGAGGGAGCAAAATTTGGAACAAAGTCTTAAAAAAGGAATGCTGAGAACCATTTTTGCATGTATTTGAAAAAATAAAATACTATTGAGGAAAAAAAAGAAAATAGTATGCTTCAATTCACATTCAGTCTCCATAGTTTTTTCTCTGATGTAGATGTTGTTTTTTTATCTCAAGTCTATTGGAATTGTCTTGACTCACCACATTGCTAAAAAGAGCTACATCTGTCATAGTTGACCGTCACTTAATTTTGCTGTTACTATGTACAATTTTTTTTTTTGGTTCTGCTCACTGCACTCAGCTTCAAGTCATGTAAGCCTTTCCAGGCTTTTTTAATTTGCTTGCTCATAATTTCTTTTAGAACAATAGTATTCTGTTACATTCATATACCAAAACTTATTCAGTCATTCCCCAAGTGATGGGCATCCATTCAATTTCCAATTCCTTGCCATTATAAAAAGAGCTGCTATAAGCATTTTTGCACATGTGGGTCCTTTCCCCTCTTTTATGACTTCTTTGCAATACGGGCTCAGTAGTGACACTGTTGGATCAAAGGGTATGAACAGTTTTATGCCCCTTCAGGCATAGTTCCAAAATTGCTCTCCTGAATGGTTGGATCAGAGAGTTTATTCTTTGAGATAATTGGAATGCTTTCTGAAAGAGATGATTCACATTCTGGGAGGAGTTGCCCTTAAATTTTCACCATTAAAAAGTGAAGTAGAAATGTAATTGAACCCTGCTTAAAAATACTGTTATTCGGACATAATATCACCTTGGTAGGATACTCATTTTAGCTTTATGTAGCTGTATTTTGGTAATTGATAAAATTGATTTGAATTGAACGAATTAATCCAGAAAATATTCCAAAGCTGAGTGATAAAAAGCAATATTATAATAGAATACTTGAATTAGATTAC
>NC_067399.1:129605443-129675443 GCF_016432865.1 Antechinus flavipes | reverse complement strand
TTGTTTATGAATAGAATCCTGGATTTGGAATCAAAAACTGAATTTAAATCTTGCCTCACTATATCTCACTGGTCAAGTTTCTTAATATCTTGTCACCTCAGTTTTTTTTCTCTGTGAAATGGGGATACTAATGACATCAAATTCATAGAGCTTTTAGGAAGATCATGTGAGATAACACATTTTAAGTATCTTGGACACATTAAAGAGGCATTTAAATATTAACTGTTCTAATTATTTGAAGATAGTTATCACATTTTCCCTGAGTCTTCTCTTCTTCAGATTAAATACCCTTTGTTCATTCAGGCAACTTACATGTGTCAGTGACTGTCTTCCATACTGTTCCTAGTACAAGACTTTCTCTTAGTTCTGGCATTTTTCTCTTGATTGTTTTCTATGCATTTTTGTCTTCAGTGTTCTCTGGCTTCCTTCAAGTCCCAGCTAAAACACCTTCTACAAGCAACTTTCCTGCCTTCCTCCTTCCTATTCCTATTTTATCCTGTGTATATCTTGATAGAGTGATTTGTTTGCATCGAATCTCCCTCATTATATGATGAGTCCTTGAAATCATGAGCTATTTTTGCCTTTCTTTTCTTAGCACAGGACTTCATGCACAGTAGGTATTTACCTTGTTGTTAATTTGATTCAAAATCCTTTTTCATCTTGTTTGGCTTTGGACACTCTCCAGCTTATCAATTTCCTTTCAAAACTATATAGTATTACAATTATTTGTCCTTTGTTCTCGAAGAGGACCATGACATCAGGGAGGTGATTGTATTTAAGTAAGGAAGAGCTATGCAAGGTCACCAGACTCATTTTCTCTTCCAGAGCCATTTGGAACTTAGCTTAAACTATAGTATTAAGAACTGAGCATCATACTTCAGAAGTAGTTTGTTTAAAGCAGAGTATAGAACTGCCATCTCTTTATTCCTGAAATCTGTACCTCTCTTAACTCAGATCAGTTATCTCAATATGGCTTAAGTCAAAAGTTATGTAGAGTCTAATGTATACCTGGGGCCAGTTTCAAATTGTTTTCCCATAGAGAAGGACTATCAATTTTAAATATTTTTTAAAAGTTTTAAATTTCAAATTCTACATTTTCGTTCTTCTTTCCTATACTCCTTCCCTGATATGGTAAGCAATCAGATATAGGTTCTACCTGTGCAATCACAAGGAGAGACTTCTTAATTACTTTTGCGAATTTTAAAGTGCTATATAAATGTTTGCTATTGTTATTTTGTTGGTCCTTCCAATTAGTCATTGCTTATTATATTGCTTATTATACATGCATATATTGTATATATATGCATATATATGTGTATATATATGTATATGTACATATACATATATATATACACACACATATATACATATATATACACACACACATATATATATACATATATGTATATATACACACACACACACACACAGACACATATATATATATATACCAAAAAAGCACTAAATTACATCAGGAATAAGATGGCAGTGTAATAATTATATTTTTCACAACAGAGAGTTAGTTTTAGAGCTTTTATAACCAGCTTTGAATGATGACAAGCACTTGGAGTTTGAATGGTGATTAGTATTGAGTATTAATTCAGAAGAAATCCTCCCACAGGCCTAACTGGAAGTACATAATATTCTATCCAGACCCAAGTCAGTTGAAGATATCCTTTTAGAAAGACCTGAAGTTTCAAGGATTGACCACCAGGGGGAGAAATTGGCCAACATTTGTCTCAAGACTTGAGAAATTTATTTTCAAGAGATTTATTTTCTTAGGCATAGATTAATTCCTTTCACCTGGAAAATCTTGCACTGAGATAAGCCCTTCAAAAATCAGATGCAGAGTAAGGAAGGAGGAGAGGAAATGTGAGGGACAGTTTATTCAGATTATGGCCAAACCTTGTCTATCATAATTGAGTTGTAAATATTTCTGTGAGGTCAATAGCCAGAAATGTGGATACCAGTAAGGCCAGAAGGTTTATTGGCAAATGGTGGAGAAATGAATTCAAATCCTGACCCTTTTCTTTACTGCCTATATGCATAGGCCTAATCAACTTTTCTCTCCATAACACAGATTTTCCATCCGTAAAATAAGAGGTTTGGATCAGATGATCCCTTAAAGCTCTGACAGTACAGGATATTAATACAAATAAATGTTCAGAACTTCTTACCCATTAGAGTATATTTCTTGAAGTCAGGGACTTATGTATTTGTATTCCCCACACTTATCACAATGTTTGCCACATTGCAAGTGTTTAACAAATTCTTACTACTGACTGATGAGCAAATCTGTATATTAGTGGTCCTGCTATTTCCCCTAGACTGGTATTTTTTAGCCTAGACGTAATGTTCTTTGTACACTTAATATTTGCTGCATCTCAATCTTCTTAATGGTTCTGAATTTATCCAAGTTAGTAAATTAAACTTCCTTCTTGTCATTGCTTGTCCTCCAAAAAATCTTTGCTACTTTTATTGTCAGGAATTTGCTACTTTTGTCCCTGAAAAATTTCTACCCAGAGTAGAACTTCCTATTGGAAAGATCTAATGAACTTTTGAGAGTCAGTCATCTAGACCAACTTCTCATTTGCCAGTTGAGGAAATTGAGCCCTAAAGAGGTGAAATGAGAGAAATCAGAGTTTACTACATTATTAAGTGGCCGAGCTGGGATTCCAACTCTAGTCTTTGACTTCAAATTTAACACTCTTGACCCAGTACCACAATATCTCTGTCTGATTTTAGCCTATGAAAATCTCAAGAATCCAGGAAAGTTATCTACAGAAGTATGGGAGGGGCCACGGATTAAAGAGGTTTTCTCACTTTAATTACAAAGGGAAATCAGGACACAGGGAAGAATTTATTCAGTTATATATTTGAAGATATAATCATCAGGTTTTCCCCAAAATTTTATCATAATTTATACAGCTTTAGTTTATTCCATTTTCATATGGAATGAGTTCAAGGCTTCCTCCTTATCTTTTTCAGACTCCAATAATGTCTTTCTTAAAATGTGTTACCTAGAACAGAAACCAATATTTAAGATATGGCCTGGCTAGGGCAGAATATAGAAAGATTTCCCACTTCAGGATATCATGTTTCTATTAATGTAACTTAGAGACACATCCTGAAATAGGGGAGAGAGGGCTGGATTTGGAGTTGACAAAGCTTGAGTTCAAGTCTAGACTGATACATAATGATTATGTGAGTCTTGCCAAACCCTCAGTTTTCCAGGCAGCTCTCCAAGATTATAAATGGCAGAATGATTCCCCATTTGCATTGGTATCAGAATTTTCCTCCCAAAGACTTGCTTAATGAATGAAATGATAGATCTGGACAAAAAGATAAATGCAGATCAAGAGTGTGTTATATCCTTGTGTGGCCCAGGATACTGTTGTAAGTCAGCCATCACATAATAGAAAGAGCACTGGGCATCCAAAGACCTGGGTTCAAATTCTGAATGTGATACCTACTTGGTGTCTGAGTCATATGAATTTATGTGAATCCATCATTCTCTCTGAAACTCCATTGCCTCATCTGCAGAATGGGAACAACAATACTGAATGTACCTATCTCAAAAGACTGTTTTGAGGAAAAAGCTTTACCAACCCTGAAGTGCAATAGAAATAGGAGCTGTCATTGTCAACTCATAATGAGCGTACAATCCACTAAACCCCCCAAGTCATTGTCACACAGGCTGTTGTCAAGTGCGTGTGGGCTTCTGGCTTGATAAGCATGCATCTCTATCTAATGGGCAGCCTGTCACTCGAACTCTAATAGAAATCACCTGCTACTCAAATTATCATTAAACAAATTGACAGCAAATAGCCGGGTTTCCCAGTGTTAATGCTGCCTGTACGCCTGCCTGCCAGACTTCCTGAAATAAATGAAGGGGAAAAAATAATAATAAAAACAAGCCCCTGCACATAGCTCAGATGATCACCATTCTTAGGACAGGAGAAAATCTTTGCAGCTGATAACCATTTCAAGCTCATCCTCTTGTTCTTCAGGAACACAGAAGCCCACAACTCCATTGCATTTCCCAGAGGTCCTTTCTCTTTTACTTCTTCCCAGAGGTGTGTGTCCTAGTGGCAAGTAGATTGGATCTGGGCTTAGAGAACTTGGGTTCGAATTGCATTTCCAATAATTACTGATTATATGACCTTTGGCAAGTCACTTAATATCAGTTATTTTTTTAGTTGCCTTAGTGGGAAAAAATTGGTATTGTTTGTTTTACCTGTTACATAGAATTTTAAGGAGGCTACGTAGACATGAATTCTGAATTAGGTTGTTACATAAAATCAACTTAATCTGTGCATATGCGAGAGTATTTGCATTTTTAATTGAGATAGTCTGGTAGAAATGAAAAGATACTTGGACCCAGAGCCTTATGAACTAAATATAAACATCCCAGTGTTGGATATGATGACCTTGGAATAATCACACAACTCCTCTGAGTTTCAGTTTTCCCATCTCTAAAATGGAAGAAGAAATCACTTCACAACCTCCCTAACAGGATTATGGTGAGGAAAGTGTTGTAAACCTATAAAGGAAACTTTAATAATTATTGTTATTTATTTTATCAATACTTTGAACTCTATTTCCTTCATAGCCTCTTTTCTTCTCTGTGTCCCACAAATGCTGAAATAGCCTATATAGATTGAACCAAGGACCAAGGAAACAGTTTATGAATGAAACTTAATCTACTGTATTTTATGGAAATCTACCTTAACTGATTAGATTAAAGTAGCTTCTTTAGGCTTTGATAATAAGCTCTTAATCTATTAAGTAATTGTTTATCTGCATTTATTTATTTATTTGCTGAAGCAATTGGGGTTAAGTGACTTGCCCAGGGTCATACATCCAGGAAGTGTTAAGTGTCTGAGACCAGATTTGAACTCAGGTCCTCCTGACTTCAGAACTGGTGCTGTATCCTCTGTTACCTAGCTGCCCCATTTGTTTTTACTTAAGGTGAAATATCCTCTGTGGGTCAATGGAAAAAGTGTAGGCCCTGGAGTCAAGAAGATTCTGGAGTTCAAATCTAGCCTCAGACACTTACTAGTTGTGTGACTCTGGATAAGTCACTTAGCTTTGTCTTAGTTTCCATAAAATGAGCTGGAGAAGGAAATGACAAACCAATTGAAAATCTTTGCCAACAAAACTCCAGTTTGCATCACAGACAACTAGGCACAACTGAAAAAAGGACCTGAAAACAATAAAACATTCCCTGTAAAATAGAGGAAACATTGAATTTAGAACCAAGAAGGTTGGAATTCCTGTCTCTAGTGCTCATTAACTATATTTTGCCCCTTTGCCACTTTGGCCCTGACTTGAGCTTGTCAATCATATCTTTGAGAAATTGGGATGTCCAGCTAGGTATAGATAATGTCTGAGATTCATTCCAATTCTGAAATTCTGTACTGATTACTTATAATGTGACCCAGTCCAAAAGTCACAGCAAATAGTTTTATGAAAATTTGTTGTTGTTTTTTTAATAAGATATCTTGCACCATTATTGTTGTTTATACCCTATGGGCATGGATGTCAATAAAGCAGAAAATGAAACTTTTCGAGGGTATAGACTTTCATATGGTTCAGACACGGAGGAATCTCCCATGCATTTTAAGGAGAACTTTTCCATTTTTATTTTGAAAAATCTCAAAGACTAGATCTAATCATTTGTGTTTTGGGAGGGAGAGGGAGAAAAGTTGAAGGAGATAGTTGACCCCAGGCATTACTCAGCGATTGGCTTTTTTCCAGTGGTTATTATAGACCCATGAGTTTTCCATGAGTCTTACTCAGGGAGAGAGGAAAGAAGGTTTGTGCCCTTGAGAATGCCTGAAGGCTTCTCCTTCTGTTTCTATCCATCTTTTCTACTAGCCAGGGAAGTGCAAATGAAGGGCAAGTGAGCTCTGACATCCAGTGTCCTGTTGGATTGGCTAAGCTCCAGGGTTACAAGGGTAAGCCTGACAAGGAAGAGAATTCAGTGAAACAAATGACATATGGTCCACAGCTCCTTTTAACCCCAATAGACGGCTTCTGAGGCATGGCCTTAGGGGGTTCGGGTCTGCATTGGCAAGAAACTGGGGGAGCCAGACTTGCCAAGTGGACAGAGAGTGGGGAAAGGCAGGTAAATGTAGGGCATGCCATGGAATTAGGGTCTTTTGGGTTGGTGTCAAAAGACAGATGGAGTTCAGTTGTATAAATGTGGTAAAGAAAAACAGGGACAGTTTAACTGAGAAGACTCCTATAAAACAGCCACAGTCCCTAAACTGAGTCACTTCCTCCTTGTTATTATTTACCTCATTGGATAATGATAAAGAAGTGGCTTTGGGGCATTGAAAAATGAAAATATTATATAACCAAACATTTTTATTTAAAATTAGTGACTTTTCCCTTATTCATCCTAGAGATGTTTTCTTTTTTCCTGCTGCCCCTCTCGCATCCTAATGTAAGATGCACATATGAGATTAATTGTGCATGAAGTCTTTGACCTGTCTAGATGATTTTTCACTGGAGAAGGGTCAAATGGCAAATTATTTTAGTATCTTTGCTGAGAAAACCCCAAGTGGGGTAATGAAGAATCAGACGGTACTGAACTATTGAACAAGAGGATTCTAATGGAAAAAAAAAAAACAGACAAAAAACAATCTGTGACAAAGACATTTATGTAATGGGAAGAGTATTGGATTCTGAGACAGCAGATGTGTATTCAGATATTTACCACCAGTGTGACCAGGGGCAAGTACATCCCTCTGAGCCTCATTCTTAGTCTTTTTGTTTTTTTATTCCCTTTACGCCTCTTGGTCATTTTATCAAGTGTGTGTGTGTGTGTGTGTGTGTGTGTGTGTGTGTGTGTCTGGAAACTTTATGCTGCTATTTCAGGCCATTATCTTCAGCTCTCCCACTTTTCATCTTCTAGAACCTTGAATGCTGTTCTAAAAACCATACTGATGAGTTTCAGTTTATTTGGCCCCAAACCAGGTTTCCTAATTACTTCTTATTCAATTTCTACTATGATATACCTGCCTCCTTCCCAACTCAGATTCTCTTTATGTGCCCCCTTCTCCCAATCATAATATAAGCTCTTTGAGGGCAGAAACTATATTTGGTGCATTTTTATTCCCAGTGTATAGCAGTATGCCTACCACATTAAATGCTTAATAAATGGCCCTTCCCTCCCTCCTTCCTCCCCTCCTTCCTTCCTTCTTTTGTCCTTCCCTCCCTCCCTCCTTCCTTCCTTCCTTCCTTCCTTCCTTCCTTCCTTCCTTCCTTCCTTCCTTCCTTCCTTCCTTCCTTTCTTCCTTCCTTTCTTCCTTCTTTCCTTCCTTCCTTCTTTCCCCTTTTCTCTCTCCTTTCCTTTCTTTGTCCATTTCTTGCCTATCTTCTCTCTCCTATCTCTACTTTCATTCTTTTCCTCTCTTTCTCTCTCTATCCCTTTTTTCCAATCCCCTTCCTCATTTTCTTCTTATAACAGATAGATAAAGGAGTAGATGGAATTCTGGGCCTACCCTCAGGAAATCTTGAATTCAAATCTGATCTGTGTCATATAATAGCTATGTGATATGACCCTGGACAAATTACATAAATGCTTTTATGCCTCAGTTTCCCCAACTGTAAAATGATTATAATAATGGCAATTCCTCTCTTGATTCAAACTTGTATAGTTTCCTGTAGCGGTGAGAGCTTAATATAATTTGCCCCTTGCCAAACAGGTGTCATAGCTAGTGAATATCAGAAGCAGAATTTAAATCTGTATCATATTCTTTTCCTTTAGACAACACAGTTCTGCCTCAATTTGCTGATCTATAAAAATAGAATAATAATAATTACTGCATTATTTTAATCACAGAGAGCCTGTGGGAAAAGTGTTTTGGTATCTTTAAAGGGCTCTAAAATGTGTATCTTTCTCTGTTTTTCAGAAGATGTCCTTTTCCTCCCGTCATTTCCAGCTTCCACCATCAACTGAGTAGTTCAGAACCCTCTATCCCTGCAGGGCTGCCTGCTCATTACAAAGGGGCACTTGATGTAATGAAAGATCTTTAACAGCCTGATGTAACTCTCTTGATTGGCTGAACTAACGATATGATTTGGAAATCATGTTTTATCTAAGGGGAGCTATTAAGTAGAAGGAGGGGTGGGGGGAAAAAAGTAAAAGGAAGTCATGGATAATAGGCCATCCAGCTCCAGAGGGACCAGGTCAGCCACAACACCTAATTAGCAGTACTTTGCAGGCAACACGTAGAAGAGCTCTCAGAAGAAGCCATTTGGGAGGTAGTTCTAGAAGTTGTTGCTGTTGCCAAAGAGCCAAAACTGAGGATAGTGGTAAATGCATAGAGGGACAATTGTGTTTTTCTTTAATAAAATAATTCTTACTTTCTTTCATTTCCATCATCTTTGGATGCATCACTGTGGCTTTGTGTTCTCAAAAAAACTCCTACAGAAGAAAAGTGTTTTGGTCTTACCATTGTGGGAGAAAGTAAATGCTATCTAGAGTTGGAAGGAATCTCAGAGATCATCCTCTCAGGAATTCTTAGCCTGGAGTCAATAAACTCCAGGTCCATGAATAAATTTTTCAGGGCCTAGGTGCAAGGATGAAAAATTAAAAAAAAAATAAAAATAAAAAGGCATATCTGTTTTACTGATGTCTAATACAGGCTTTAAGGGAGTAGGGCTAAAAAAAAAAAAAAAAAAGACATTTGTAGACACAATAAGCCAGACAGCAAGAAGTTTAGCAAGTCCTGAGCAAAGTCTCTGGTCTATAGCCTCTGTTCAAGATTATTCTTGAGTTGATCAAGGCTAGAGCTGTGGTTAAATCAGGTATACCCATCTCCAAATTTGGTTAGAGAACACTCAAAGGATCCCTGGTATGTCAAGCAGTTTTGGGTTTCATAAGCCTTCTGATTGGCAGATTTTCTTGTGATTCTATTGTCCTGCTCCTCTGTGAAGAAGGGGAATTCTAACTTATAGTAAAGTCATTAAAAGCCCATGTTCACAAGGCCAATTCACTAATGTCTGTAGAAGAAGTCTTAGGAACAGTCAGAATCTCCTCAACAGGAGGTTGTCAATTATACGTGAGAACACATTTAAATGAAAATAATCCCTTCTCCCACCATATGCTAGCTATTGTTTGGACAGGATCTATGAAAGCTCCTCAAAGGACCCTACAAATTATGGGAGTGTCTAACCTCCAGTTGATATATATACATATGTGTGTGTGTGTGTGTGTGTGTGTGTGTAGATACATACATACATATATATATATTTATATTTACACAACTTGTTCTAAGGTAGAAATCTTTATTGGTGGAGGAGTAAGTAAACTGCTGATTTCAAATACTATTAAGCTCCATAGAAAGAACTGAAAATAGAGTCTAGATATTTGCCAAAGCATACTCATAGGAACTTTATTCTTCTTTTTATTTTTTGCAATTTAGCTAATATGGAAGTATGTTTTATATGAGTGCGCATATATAATCTATATAAATTGCTTGTCTTCTAAGGAAGGGGGAAATGATGGCAAAAAAGAGAGAATTTTAAATTGAAAAGTTTTTAAATGAATGTTAATTTTTTTACATCTGAGAAAAAATAAAATGTATAGAAAAAAGCAAATAAATTATAGAACTAGAACATGAAACAGGTTTTCTTATCCCAAATATAGTTTACTGATATCACACTGCTTTTAAGTTTAAAAAAGCAAACTAATTTAATCATTAGTCTTTTAAAAACATGTTTTATTTATGCCTTAAAGAGAACAATGCTATCATTTTCTAATAGCACATATACAAAAATGAAACTATTGTAACAAAAAAGTAAAGATTTAAAGTCAGAAGAAATTAGTTTAAGTCCTCCATTTGAAGATAGCTCCCTGTGTGACTTCAGAGAAGTTACTTAACATACCAAGGCCTTGGTTTTTTCAGCTGAAAAATATCAAATTGGAAAGATGGATTTTGTGTTCTTTGCCATTTCTAGGTCTTTAATCCTATGATGTATTGATCATTCCTTGCATCATTTGCTTCATTCCCTACTAATAGCCCACAACTTCTTTTCTGAGGAGAAAGAAATATGTTTTGTTCTCAAATCTCTGGAATCCATATTGAACATTGTAATGATAAGAGTTCTGATTTATTTTTTTTATTGATATCCTTTATATTATTTTGGTTTTCATATATACTATTTTTGTTTCTCTTTCTTTTGCTTTAAATCAGTTCACATACATTTTTTCTAGTTTCTCAGACTCATCATCTTTTTTAAATTCCAAATTTAATCATCAACAAATACAGATACTGAAAATACTAAGAAGGAAGATCTTAGCATAAAAGGCAATAATGTTCCATTACCTTTTGAGGCAGCTATTTTTGAACTCTTCTGTTACAGCCTTCAATGAATGAATTAATGAGCATTTATTAATTACTACTACATGCATCACACTTTGCTAAGATTTGAAGATACAAAGATCTCAGAAGCTGTATTTTAAATGAGGGAAATGACCCATAAAGGTTTTAGCTTCAAGATGGATGGAAAGGTCCCTTGGTTATTAGGGTACAGCAGTAGAGTAAGTGTTTTATGATTTATTATTTATGATTTATTAGCATTTTCACTAGTATATTTATTACTTATGTTGAACCACTGAACGATGCCCAGGATTTTGGTGATAGACACCTTCTTTTCTGTTTTGAGTAACTGTCTTAAGTAGCCACAGCACCTAAAGAACCAGTTGCCAGACTGCATCTTCATGGGTTTTATTCATAAAATGGTGATTGTAGAGTCTGCACTTCAGGCAGACTTGGTGGAATTAGGGGATTCTGCCACTTTAAAGGCTCCTGAGCTTGCCTGCTTGGGGATGGGGGATGATCACTATAAATATTGGTGGGAGCAAAAAGAATGTTTCTCTCCTCACTGATTTTGTAACTTTGGGCTGACAGTAGACCTAATAGAGTAGTGGTCATCTCTATCCTCAAAAGCTCCTTGGTCTAAAATCCTGAAATGTACAGAAGTCCAAAGAGAATTGGTAGTTGAGTTGGTGAACCCATGGTCACCTTCATTCACTGCAAGAAAAATTTTGATTAAGAGAGTCACTTCCAGTAGCATCTAGAAATACACTGTTCCCAGGCAATGAACTCTCAATAAATGTGGATGTATCTAAAAATCTTGTATTTAAAAATAAAAAAAATATGAATTTATTGGTTTGTCATTCAATTGGCATTTTTCATTAATGATAAAAAAAATACTATCAGAGCTGTATCCACATATCCTGTTTATTTTCACAATTCTGGATTTGAAAACATTCACCCATTTTAGAGTCTTGTGTAATTTGGGAGAATTATGCTCAATTACCATTAGTTTCTACCCCCATACGCTGTATTCATCAGGCAGCAGCAGGTAATGGTTGTTTTCCTTTCTAACATTTTCCCCACTGAACTCCCCCACACATCAGGAAGAGAAGAAGAAGCATGGCTTGCTGCAGAAAATCGGCAGTATAGTAATGTTCATAACTAATTCATTATAAAGAAATCCTTGGGATTTAAAGAAGGGATCAAAGGAAGTAAAGCTGGTAAGAAACTTAAAGAATCATCTGTTTGAAACTTATTTTTCACATGGGCGAAACCATGGCCTGGGGGGATGAGGTGACTTACTGTTTGTACCATAATTGGCAAGTGGAAGAGTCAGAATGCATTGGGAACTCCTCTAACTCCAAATTTAGGGCTCTTTGTAGTATTCTTCCTGTTATCCCATCATGTTTTCCAGTATGTTATAATAAGGGATTATATTGGTTATAATAAGGGCTTTTTGATTACCGAAAAGGAATTTAAATTTGGGATTGGAAAGGACCTTAGAAGTTATTTAGGCCAGTCGACTCACTCATTGAATAGATGAGCAACTAAGGTCCAGGAAAGGGGACTGAAAACATAGATGACATTTCCTTCTCTTCTCATCTAGGAAGCTTATGGAATTTTCCCAAGGTCATACAGAAAAAAATGTAGCAGAGCTGGGATTAAAGTGAGGGTATGTTGTTTCTAAATTCATATCTCTTTCCTTTGAACAATACTTACACTTTCACAGAGTCAGCTGAACATATTGCTGCATCTTAGGAGAGCAATGCTTGCATCCATGAGGGTATTCCCTCCAGTGGAAAGAGTCAATTGTGTCTCTATCTTTTGTCAAGCTTTGTTGGCTTTACCCCTCTCACTCTATTTTATCTCACTATTATATCAGGCTATTACTTCATCATTTTTACTCACTCATTCAATCAGCACTATTTATTAAGCTACTACTCAGTGTGAAACATTCTACTGGGTATTAAAGATATAAAGACAAAATGAAATAATCTCCATTTCTCTTTACATTGATAAATAACATGGTGTATAACATATTATACTATTTTTATGTTTTATTTATTATTACACTAATGTCCCTCTCATATCATGGAGACTGCAGTCCTATGGAAAATCCACACACAATTTTTCAACCCTCCCTTTGTACCAGAGAAGCAGTCTGAATTATTATTACATTAAATATCTCTCTATCACATCTTTCTTTCATCTATCATCTATCTTTCTACCTATTTATTATTTATCTATCAATTTATCCATCTATATATGCATGTATATATATAGTATATTAAATATAAAATATATCAAAAGATGAAATTTATTAATATTATGCAATATCATACATCTATTTTCTGCATTTCTATTTTTATGAATTGTCTACTGACCTTCGTGTGTTGTCTGTGACTTCTACAAAACTCCTCCCAAATTCTCCTTTAATTTCTTATGCTGACTCATGTTATGTTAAAATAGCATTGGGGAAAGTAATGATGTGGAAGGGATGACTGTAGAATATTCCTATATATTATATATGAAGTGATATAGTATATTGCTTCTATTTGTATTTAGGACAAAGAGGTGGCATAGTAGATAGAAGCCATGGAGTCAGGAAGAATCATGTTCCTAAATTCAAATCTGGACTCAGACACTACTTGTATGACCCTGGCCAAGTTATTGAATTTTGTTTACCTCAGTTTTCTCATCTGTAAAATGAGCTGGAGAAGGAAATAGCAAACTCCTCCAGTATCTTTGCCAAGAAAAACCAACAGGGAGCCATGAAGAGTCAGAGACAATTGAAATGACTGTGCATCAAACTATCTTGGTATTAGATTTTATATTTTATATATATAATATTTCATTCTTTATACTTATTCAAATATTCACATGTGAGGCATACATAGAATGAAATTTGAAATACAAAGTGGTTATACAATTATTTCTAGATAGAGTATTCTAGTAATTAAAGAGATCAAGATCAATTTCTGCTAAGAGGTGACATAGTAGAGTTTTGATAGAAGGTAAAAATTCTAGTAAATGGAAGTGAGGAAAGGCTTTAAAAATTAGTTCTGCCTTTTTTATTCTTAAAACATTTATAATACTCCTGACAGAAAACTCTTATGACATAAGGGAACAAGCAACACTTTGGGAATTATTCATAGTCCTTACCTAGAAATATTCCTGATTAAGGACTATTTTGGGCAAGTCCCTTTCCTCATAAGTCTCCTTATTGCTTTTCCTTAGCTTGGGGTTTGCGAAGACCTGGGTGACATTTCTTTATTCTGCTCCTTCCTCTTATGATTCCTCAGCATGGCCACTCAGTTTTCCAATTTCTCAGAATTAATTCAAGTACATAATTTCTGTCTTACAATTTTCCAGAATGCCTCTCGCCTCAGTCTCTCTTAAGCCCAATGCATGGCCACAGCTCACTAATTCCAAACCTATCCTAGGATTCATCAACTCATCAACTCTCATTCCAACTGATGAGGGGCAATTGGTGTAAAGACACGGAGACAAATGCTTAAAGGGAAAATGACAAAAGTAACTAGTTAGAGATTGTGAAGAAGGGGAATATCCAATCTGTCTGGGTATGTAGGATGAAACCAGATTGAGAAAAGCTTTAAAAATCAGACTGAGAAATTTATATTGTATCTTAGTGGCAATAGGGATCCACTCAGGATTTTAATTTATCAAGGGAATGACCAAATTATATTCATGCTTTAGGAATGCCAATTTGGCCACTTCAAGGAAATGGATTAGATGATAATCTATCACCCTTTATTGAATTATATTAAAATATTAATTATTGAATCATATTAAAATTAATTTCTGAGCTAAACTAATGCTGGTTGCCATATCTCTCTGCTTGACAAGGGGATTAAGTGTTTGCTGAATGTGGTGTTGCTTATTTCTTTTTCTTTCCTTGCTGCTTTGCTTCCTCTCTTCTCTTTCCCTTCCTTTCTTCCTTCCTTCAGTCCTTTCTTCCTTCTTCTATCTGTCCCTGCCTTTGTCCTTCCCTTCAGTCCTCCCTCCCTCTCTCTTATCATCTCTCTCTCTTTCTTTCTATCCCTTTGATGATGATTGCTTTACATTAGTTAAATTTCCCTCAGAAATAGTGAAAATTTGTGTCAATACTTGTCCTTTTATTCATTTCCTATTTGTCAGCATCAAAAGCTTGCATAAATAACTCAGGTTGAAGTTGCCTCAATTGCTTGCCACATCTTCTTCTCATTTTTATTCTTTCTTCTAATTTGCTATTGATTTTGATCTTCAATCTATTTAGTTGATGGTCTGACTATACACCAATAGCTGATTTGGAAATGAGTCCCATATCAGTAACCAGGCATTTCATGTCTATTAAAATAAAATCAGTTTCATTTTTTGGGCCTGTATTTGATGCTCTTCATGTTCAACTCCTCCTTTTCCTATTATTGTTGAAAGAATTTATGATATATAGCTATGAAACAAATATAGATGGCAAGCTTTTGGACTTGTTGCTTACTCTTGTGTCATATTATCTAAAGTATTTGTCATCTTCTATGCAAACCTTTACCTTTTACTCATCAAGTTAACATATATTTTTCATTTAATTTGGAGAGTTTTATAAAGTTCTTAGTAAAATTTTTATACTTCTTAATTCTGTCCTGTAGATGTTATTGAAGAGCCTGAAATTATCTGAACAGAAGAATTTGGAAATATTTATCAGAAATATTGTAACATATGATGACTTGGTATCCCAAGAAATGATGATTGATTATTGATTGTCTTTGTATATTTTGAATTAGATATGAAATGCTATCCATAGATAATTTAAACTTACATGTCTAAAAAATATTTTTCTCCCAAATTCATGTCTATTCCAAACTTCCCTACTGATATTGAGAGTACTGCTATTCTTCTACTCACCCTGACTGAACTTTATTAAAGTTCACCTTATTAAAGATGACTTTAATAATTCTTAAACTTCCTTCTCTCTCCCCCTTTCATATCCAACTAGTTGCCAAAACTCAATTCTATCTTCACATATCTCATATTCAGTCTCTTCTCTCTATCACATGACAAATGCAATAATTCAAGTCCTCATTGTCTCTCATATGGACTATTGTGATAGTCTTCTGATTTGATCTTGCTACCTCCAAGCCTCGTTTACCCCCCTAATTTATTCTGAACTCCTCACTGGCTCCCTAAATTCTATAGTATCAAGTTCATTCTCTTCTATTTGGGCAGTTAAAGCCCTTTACAAGATGGTTCCTATTTTCTTTTCTAGACTTAATATACATTAATCCTCTTCAACCACAATACATTCTAGCCAAACCACAAACAGTTCAGTTAAACAGAGAGAAGCAACATGATGTATTTAATACAAGGGTATAGTTCAAATCAGAAAGACTTGGGTTCAGAGGCTTCCTTGGACTCTTACTACTTGTGAAATTTTAGCAAGTAGCTTAAGGTCTGGGAGTCTGTTTTTTATAATAATAACAGATTGGATCAGCTGACCCTATGGGTCCCTTTGAGTCCCATCTATGATCCTACTTGCTATTCTTCACACATGACATTGCATCTCCTTTGTACATAGTTTCCTATGTCTTCAATGTTCTCTATCTTGAGACTGTCCTCTTAAAATCGCTCGTTCCCTTCAAAGCTAAGTTGAAGCGTCATCATATGAATTCTATCTATAAAATTGTCAAGCTGTGAATACACTTGGCTTACTCCAAATTTCACACACACACTCACATAAATAATGTGAATAGATAACATATGTTCAAAATATAACATACAAGAGCAGTCAGATCTCCACATGCTTCAACATAGTCCTGGACAAATAGGCAGTCTCTACCAGCCAGACTGGCAAGTGTCTCTCTCACTGTAGCTTGGGGAAAAGAAAAACACTCCAGTAACCTTAGCATACATCTGAAACTACAGTTAGGACACAGGCTCAGCAGCAGACAAACTTCCAGAATCTTATAGCCTCCAGCCATATGGTTATCTCAATAGATGCAAAAAAAGCATTTGACAAAATTCAACACCCATTCCTATTAAAAGCACTGGAGAGTATAGGAATAAATAGAGTTTTCCTTAAAATGATCAATAGCATCTATTTAAAACCATCAGCAAGCATCATATGTAATGGGGATTAATTAGAACCATTTCCAATAAGATAAGGGATGAAATAAGGTTGCCCAGGAACACCATTACCATTCAATAGTGTATTAGAAATTTTAGCTTTGACCTTAAGAGAAGAAAAATAAATTAAAGGAATTAAAGTAGATAATGAGGAAACCAAATTATAGTATCAAAGATATAGAGCTAGTAGAAACTCTAGTGACAATTTAAACCAATGCTTTTGTTATACAGATGAGGAAATTAAGTAAGTGGAGGATTCTACTTATCTTTTACTTCCCATCAAAGCTCTTTCTACTATGGAAAAAATACATCTAACTCTTGCTCATTTACCAGTTGAACTTGATAAGGCTTTTGAGGACTCTTTCAACTCGATCACAGAGATGGATATTTCTGTGATATTATATGTGCTATTATGGAAATCTCTGTGATTATATGTGACATATAATTTATTTTATATTTATTTTATAAAGTAAAAACTTATTGTATAAAAAATGACATTTTATTTCTAAGATAATTAGTATCGTGGTAACACACACATTTGTATACATAGATACACATACATACATATAAATACATTTAGGTCAAGATGATAGAAAGCAAAAGTATGGAAAGCAAAGCACACTCTGTGCAGATTTTTCATGGACACTTTTTTCTGAGAGGAATTAGTTTTGAACTAGTTTTGAGGGTTGGCAGATCTTTATACTATTACTTTGGTCATTTTACCATTGAGGCCTTCTTTTCCCTGCCTATTCAAAGATTTTGGTGTGAATGTTCATGAACTCCACTATAAGAAGAAAACAGTTCAAAAGTGATTAGTGTAGTGGCTGATGAGACTAAAGCTAACCTGTTTCACTTGTCTATTTTATCAAACAGGAGCTTTTCTTTGGCATTGATTTCTTAGTAGAGCTAACTCTAATATCTAGAGACAGAAAACAGACCAAGAAAAAAGGAGGATTGAATCCTCTGCCAAATATCCAAGCAGATTCATTCCCCTTTTCACTGTGTGATTTACTAGATTACTATAGTATTCATCCCCAAGCTGGGATTTGAACTCAGAACTATTATTATATTTTGCACATCCATTGAGATTGATTGCAGTGGTGGTTAAACTGCCAATTAAACCTTGGGAATCCTTTCAGTCTCTCCAGAAAAACACATGCCATGCAAAACAGTCCCTTAGATGATCAAGAGAAAAATCTCTATTTCTCTCTGGTTTGGTAGATGAACAAAGATTTCAGGTCCTTCTTTTTGCAAACCCTCTTTTTTGGTGATCCTGTGATCTGTCCCTTTGGCTACTGATCTCCAGGTATGATGTTGTTATTGTTCATCCTCCATTTTGAAAAGGATCAATGATGTCACTGGTGATGTTTTGATTTTGAGCATAAAATGTATTTAAGTGATGCAAAGTTACACAAGTTTGTCCCCCTCAGTGTCTCTTCCATAGTCATCAGAGTTCAGTGGCAAAACAAAAATGAACACAATTGACAATGGCCTAGGACACAAAGGATTGATTACCTTGGTATTTGATGTCTGACTGGGCTCTACTTGTTCTACAGTACCTTCTTTAGCCACCTTCAAGGCCATTGCGACAAATTGTTTTCTTCCACCTATTCCTCTGGGGAAAGCCTTCATGTTCTCGAGATGGACATCCCCTTAACTCATTGATGGGTTGAGATCTGTCAATTAACTTCAGTCTGGTTTGGCTGATCTGCTGAGATGGCTTATTAAGCTATTGATATTGTCTCATCAGTATTGATTCATCTTAATTTTTAAACCATTAAAATCCAAATAACATTAGTAAACAAATGAATTAGTCATACTTTCTCTAAGATGAATGGAAGGCCATTTCAGTAGTCTAGATGAGAAGTAATGAAGCCCTGACCTATGGTGATAACTACAATTAGAGAGACTAATTCAAATATGAAAATGCTGTTAGATGCAGAAAAAGGAAGATTTGGTAATGCATTGCATATCAGTGGGGTATGGGAGTAAAAGTGAGTGAGGAGTTCTGGATAGTGTCAAAATAATGAACACTTCAGGTTGTTAAAATGATAGTGACTTAAGGGAGAAAATGATGTCATGTTTTGGACCTCATGGGTCCTATCCAATGTGAATATTTTCTGATTCTTGAGGGTCATTTTAGTTTGGAATCCTAGGCCAATGATATGCTTGAAATTGAAGGTTTTCTATTCATGGCCAAATAAATTCTGGTTCATAGAATAGAGGAATGTTAGAACTTGAAAGGAAAAGAATTCATTTCCTTAATCTAGTTCCCTTGTTTTATGGTGACGGAAATAGATTGAATAACCTATCCAAGGTTTCATAAGTCTATGACAAATTTAAGATTAAAATTCATGCTTTGGCAATTTGGTTACAAATCACTTGATTCCAGGGTTTTGCATTTTCACTCTTCTTGGGATTGAATCCTATATATCAATTGGTTTCTTGTGTTAGTCTGCTTTGTATGCATTCTTCTTCATTGGTGTCTGGCTTAAGTTACAGATGCACAATGGATAGATAGAATGTTAGTCTTGGATTCAGGAAGACTTTGAGATCCATACTTAATTCAGATTTTTACTGGCTATGTGACCCTAAGCAAATGATTTGATCTTTTTCCACCTTAGTTTTCTTGTTAGTAAAAGAAGGATATAATAATTTATTAAACAACAGAACTGTGCTGTATGCTTTTAAAATATTACCTTATTTGCTATTCTTAAAAACCAAGAGAATTAAGGGCTATGGTTATTCAGTCTTTTCGTCATGGCTGATTGTTCATGGCTGCTTGTACAAAAGCTAACCAGGACTTTCTATCCTCTACTGCTTCCCAAAATCTGTCCAAGCTCATATTTATTGTTTCCATGACATTGTCTATCTTTTTCTGCTGTCCCCTTTTTTCTTTTGCCTTCAATATTTCCCAATATCAGGGCCTTTTCCAATGAGACCTGCTATCTCCTTATGTGACCAAAGTATTTAAGCTTCTGTTTCAGTATTTGATCTTCCAAATTGGAAAATAATATGTCAGAAAGGCAGCATAGAGCTACATCTCACACCTCATACCAAAATAAGGTCAAAATGGGTACATGATTTGGATATAAAGGATGACACCATTAACAATTTAGGAGAGCAAGGGATAATTTACCTATCACATTTTTGAAAGATAGGGGAATTAATGACCAAAGAACCTAGAGAACATTATGAAAGACAAAATGGATACTTTTGATTACATAAAATTAAAATGTTTTTCCATAAATAAGACCAACAGAAACAAGAATAAAAGAGAAGTAAAAAGCTGGGAAAAATCTTAACAGCCAGTGTTTCTGATTAAGATCTCATTTTAAAAATATATAAAAATGATGTCAAATTTATAAGTATACAAGTCATTTTTCAATTGAATAATGGTCAAGAATATAAAAAAAATTCAGATGAAATTATAGCCATCTATAGTCATGTGAAAATGCTCTAAATCACTATTGATTAGAGAAATGTGAATTAACATAACTTTGAAGTACCCAGTGACACCTCTCAGATTGTCTAAGATGACAAGAAAAGATAATGATAAATGTTGGAGGACATGTGGGAAAACTGGAACAATCATGCAATGCATTGTTGGTGAAGTTGTGAAATGATCCAGCCATTCTGGAGAGCAATCTGGAACTATTCCCAAAAAACTATCAAACTGTGCATATCTTTTGGCCCAGCAATGCCATTACTGGGTCTGTACCCAAGAAAATATAGAAAAGAAAATGACTCACATGTGCAAAAATGTTTGCAGCAGCTCTTTTTGTGGTAGCAAAATAAGTAACTGCCCATCAATTGGGAATGGCTGAATAAATTGGGGTATATGAAGATAATGGAATATTATTATTCTATTCTATATAAAAATGATATACAAACTGATTTTAGAAAAGATTTACAGGAATGGATGCTGAGTGAAACAAGAATCAGGGATACATTGTAACCAATAACATCAAGAATATGTGATGATCAACTATGAAAAAGTTGTTTCTTCTCAATGATTCAATGACTCAAAGCAATTCCAGTAGATTTGGGACAGAAAATGCCTTCTGCAGCCAGAAAAAAAGAACTAAGAGTAGTGACTACAAATCAACACATGCTATATTCACTTTTTTTTTCTCTACCATGGTTTTTCCCTTTTGCTCTGATTTTTCTCTCCCAATAGGATTTGTAAAGCAATGTGTATTAAAAAAATTTTTTTAAAGTATTTCCCTTTCCAATGAATAGTCTGAAGTAATTTAAGTACTGACTGTTTAATCTTTTTATCCCTTGTTTTCATGATTTCTACTTACCTTGGCTCATAGTCTCTTTTTATTCCCATTTTACAGTTGATTAACTGAGGCAGAGAAAGATTAAATGTCTTGCTTAAGGTTGCAAATTTAGGAAGTATTTGCAGAGGTAGGATTTGAAACGATGTCTTTTTGACTCCAGGATTGGTAGCAGTTGCTTAAAAAAGACAGAAAATCAAGTATAAGTTTACATATACCCTTGATCTTAGGAGAAACATTTTTTTTTAACATTCAAAGAAAGGACAAGTCAGATTGCATGACTTATAATACTACAAGGCACATTGAATCAAGAGGATAGGGAATGATTCAAGAATAAAAAGCAGAAACAAAAAAATGAAAGAGTGAAGTAAAGAAAGAGGTAGCTGTCAAGGATACTCATGTTGATTCACAAATAATTCATCAACCAATGTAAATTTTTAAAAGATGAGAATGGAAAGTAGAATCAAGACAGATAATTGAAGAATTACAAAACTTGCCATGATCTTGTAATGATAATGCCATTAATGCTAAAACACAAATAAGATAAACCTGGAATTATGCTAGTTATTTTCTCTTTAAATATAATCTATGTTGTGGATAAGATATGCATGAAGAAGGAATAGGACCAATGATCCATGTTACTAGGAAATGAAAAACTGTTCAACACTTATTTTGCTTCAGCTCTGTATTGCATAGCTTATGATAAAGAGTGGAGGGGAGTAATTAAGAAATTGAAACAAACTGAAGATATGTGAGTAGGTTAAAAAAAAATACTTGCCCTTGAAAAGTTCAAAATGAATAGGACCAGATGAACTTTGTGTAAGTGTACTGAAAGAACATTTTAGGATACAGATGTAATTTGATTGCTTAGTTTTAATCTATGATCTTTTGAAAAATTCATGGCAACATTATTAGAAGACAAAGATGGAATATAAAAGGGACCAAATAGAAAGTCTTATGTTAACCAAAAAGTGAACTGTGTAAGTACATGGTTGACAAGGGAACTGTGCCTAGACAACATTATGAATAAAAAAGGTTTGGCGTCTTTAACAGACCATGATCTTTACTTGAGTTGGTGATGCAATATGGCTGTGCAATAACATATCCTGATCAAACCACATCTGGTATACTATATTCAATTACTCGAGCCATATTTTAGGAAATACATTTTTTAAGCCAGAGTATATCCAAAGAGTAGTACCCATAATAGGAGGGGATGAGGGACTATGTGATATAAGAATCAATTAAAACAAAGATTTTTAACTTGAAAGCCATGGATTTTATTGGTATCTATAGATAGATTTCAGGGATATATGAAGCTAGATGGGGAAAGATGCATCTTTATTTTGATTAACTTCCAACTGAAGTTTATCATTTCTTTAAACCATTTAAAATTATCATTCTGGGAAGGAGTCTTTAAGTTTTATCAGAATTCCTAAGGGATGATGATAGCAAAACAGGTTAAGAACTCCTGACTTGAAAGAATGAGAAAGAACAACTCATATGGTGGATACTTATGGCAACTTGGTAGCTAAGTTCATATACATGAAGGACTATTATAAGTTCATAGATTTAGAGGTGGATGTTTCTTAGAGATTACTTATCATCAAACTGCTTCATTTTACAGATAAGTAATCTGATTTCAACAGAGTTTAATTGACAATGAAATCAACTGTGATTTGAACTAATGTCCATGGATTTCACATTCATTACTTATTTCTCTAGACCTTGATTTATTTTATTCTAGAGAACATACAGTAATACATACAGTAGGTGAATAACAGCCAAATGATAAACAGCCATCAGAATTAATGTAAACAATCAGAAGAATTTCCTATTAGTCATTGATGCTCCAAAGTACAAAAGATCCTTATGTGTGGTGTTGGGTTCTCTCCAACTGGGAGCTTTCATTTGGAAACTGAAAGATCCCTTGCCAGAAATTTTGCAAAGATTCATATTTAAATTCTCATGCCTTGAAGACCCTTCCACTTCTGAGATCCTGTGAAGCTATTGACATAAATAGAATACCCAGATCTTTGGTAGTAAACAAGGGGAATGTTCTTATAAATGACATTCATGGATTCAAAGGGACTCTGAGCAATGAGTGATTTCACTTCAATTACACCAAGCACTTATTAAGCATCTACTATCTCCAGGTTATTGTGGTGATGCTGAAGCTTGAGGATGAAAACTCATGGGTTCTAAAGAAGCTCAGAAGAAAAAGTAAAATATATGTACCCCAGAGACTAGACCAGAATATAGATACATTAGATAGTTTAGGAAATTAAGAGTAATTGAGAGGTGGACTTTATGCTGGTATTGAATGACGTTGAGGGAGATAAGCCCTTGCAGCATACCTCTTAGTAAAAGGTTTCATGTAAGGACTATTGAATTAGAAATTAGATTCAATGTGGAGTAGACACATATAGTTGAATGTGTTTATGAGAGAAAAAAAAACTAATAGAAAGTTTAGAGAATAAATTGATTTTAGTAAGAAGAAAGATAGAGATTGAGCCACAAGAATAGCAATATATGTGGAGTTTTGAGACATTAGTAGTTCCTGGGAATATGGGTGGATAACTGGTGTGAGAATCCAGAATTTGCAGCTTTATGGATGTTCTCTCACAGTGCAAAATAAATTATGTGTAGCAAAGGGATCATGTGTATCTTGAGTATTAATACTACTCTATGTAATGACAATAATATTGAGAAATCATTATGAAGGGTCTGGTTAGTTACTGTTTCATGAAGCCATGTGAGAATTGCAGATTTCAATCTCTGCCAAAGCAGAAGGTGGAATAAAGTGAGAAGAGAAAAGCTGATCCAAAATATGTCATATGAGGGGGAGAGAGCTTGGTTGCAATGATTGTTTGGGGAAACATCAGATCATGTTTCTCAGGGAAGAATCTCATTTCCTAAGGGATCCTATTAGTAACTTTGTTATTGCTTGTATTTCAATGACAAGGCATATCTACTATCAAGTTGTTTCTAGGATACTTCTAAACAGATGACCCAGAAAGACAAGGGCAAATATCAATCCATGGATGACCCTCTCTCTCATCCTCTTGGGTTCTATCTGGTTTTGTCTGGCTTATCAAAGTGATCATGTCTGGCTGCCAATATTATTGATTATTGAAGGATACATTGATCTCATTGTGTCCTCAAAAAACAAATATATTTACTAAGGATTTGGAGGCTAAGCAGAATTAAACTAATTCTTCTTCTACTTGACAATTTTTGAAATACTCAAAAGTGACTGTCAAAACTTTTTCCACTCAGCAAACATTTATTAAGTGATTACTTTGTGCTAGGAACAATAAAAAGCAATACATGGCCCTTGACCTCATGGAGCTCAAATCATAATGGGGAAAACAGCATGAAAACAGTTATGTACAAACAAGACTTTTTATAAAGTAGATGTAAAGTAGTCTTTGAGGGTAGGCATTTACCTTGGATGGGAGAGGAATGAAAAATCAACAATATAATCCTATAAAATATGAGATTTGGGCTGCAATTTGAAGGAAGTAGGGGGAAAAAGATGCTGAGATAAGACTGGACAGTATTTGAAGCATGAGGAATAATCAGAAAAAATGTAAATAATCAGGGAATATATTATTGTGTTCAAGGAATGGCAAGTAGATCATTATAACTGAATCACAAAGTGATGAAGAATAAAGTATCAAAAGAAATTAAAGGGCTGTAAAAACAAAACAGAGGATTTTATACTGTATCTTGGAGGCAATTGGGAGCCACTAAAGTTTTTGAGTAGAAATGTGGCATGATCAGGTATATATCTTATGAAAACCATTTTGATTTCCGGGCAGAGAATGAATTGGAATGAGAAGACACTTGAGTCAGGGAAGCAATCAGAAAACTATTGGAATTGTCTGATATGAGGCGATAAGAGCATGTTCCCAAAGTGGTAGCTATGTGAGTAAACAGAAGGTGTTGCATAGTATTGGTGTTGTGGGGAGAAATGTAATAGCCTTTGATGAAAGGCTAACTAGAGAGAGAAAAAGAGATTTGTAATTCTTCCTAGTTTCCTAGTCTGAGGAGAAAACTAAATAAGACCAACTCTCAAACATACAAATAACTTGACAACAGAAGTGATATGTGGAATGAGCATAAGAAAGGAGTTTAAGATGACACAGAATTGAAAACCCAAATAAATGACTTAAAGGATGGGGATGATCTTGAAAGTGATAGGGAAATTTGGAGGAGAAAGTTTGAGGGCAGAAATAATGAACTATATTTTAGACTTTCTGATTTTGGGGATATATAACATAACTAATTTTAAATGTCCAAAATGCAACTGGTGATCAAAACTGGAATTTAGAAAAGATGTTAAGGTTGGATATGTGATTTGAAAAATCCTCTGTATAGAAGTGATAATTGAACTCAAAGAATCAATGAGATCAAGTGACATACTATAGACAGAGAAAAGAAACTTAGTTGAGGTCCAAGATTTATAAGTTACACAGGATACAGATCTAGGAAGAAAGGCTGTAAAGAGGGATTAGACAAGTAAGAAGAGCCCGGGTTGAGAGCAGTGCCATAAAATAAGGAAACTCTAAAACAGAGACCAAGCAATAATGTCAAAGGCAGCAAAGACATCAAAAAGCATAAGGATTGATAAAATGTTAGTGCTTGCAATCCAGAACTCATTGTTAATTTTGGAAAGAGCAATTTAAGTTGAATCAAGAGATTAGAAGTCACATTATAAAGAATTTAGTTGTATTAAGTGAGAGGAGAAAAAGTAGAGACAGCAAATGACTTTCTTAAGATTTCAACTAAGAAAACTATAAATACTATATACTATAATTAAATCAAGTAAAGGTATTTTGTTATTATTGTTGTTGTGTAGGATAAGAGATATGATATGAGCTGAGGAGGTTAAAAGAAGAGGGAACTTTAGGGAATGGCTTAGTTTTTATTGTTTATTTTATTTTTTTATTTTCAGGTAATTATGAAATGAGGTCATCAATTGAAAGTGTGAGGCTTGAGAAAGGATGAATAGGTTTGTAATAGCTGCTATAGTAAGTGCAATAAGCAATCCACCCCACAGCTATCCTTCCAGATAATGGAACTTCATATGCCACAGGTTTAAAACCTTTTTATCATCTCTGAAACTTTTTCCCAGATAGTTGCCAATTTACTTATTTCTTTCATGGTATATAACAATTTCAATATATTCTGATCAAGGCAGCATATAGTAGAATTAATAACTATTCCTGGATATTATATGTCTCTCTATAGTAGATGGTTCTATTACATTTCTTTAGACATTATGTTCAGACCACTGGATTGCACTCTACTTAAAAGCACTAGTGTGTTCTAGGTAAACTGACTTTTAACCATATTTCCCTATTTTGAATTTGTTGTTTTGTTGTTGTTGAGCTTAAGTGTATGTATAGCTTTACATATTTCTCTTATATATTTCATGCTACCTAAATCAGTACAGTTTAATCCAGAATCCTGATTTTATAATGCAGTCATTTTTCCTTCCTGGTGTTGTATCCTCTTCAAAGTTAATGCCACTTATGTATTTATCCAGATCTTCAAAGGAAATGTTACCATACAAGGCAAAGTGGTACCTTAAGCCATTCCATTGGAGAATCCTCTTCAATTTGATAACGAAGAATTAATGATTAGACATTGATTTTTAGGAAATCATCTTACTTTTTTGAGCCTCATATTCCTTATTTGTAAAATGGAGATAATGATACCCTCCAAATAGGATTGTCATGGGGATCAACTGAAATTATGTACATAAAGTGCTTCACATTCATGATGTGATGAGAGCTATAGATAGACAACATCCAAAATATTTTAAGCTCAAATTAAATATGCCTGCTACAACTCCATGGAGACAATAGGTACATTTCAATGTAAAATCTAGAGTGGGAAGGGATTTAAAAATAATCTTATCCAAGTCCTTCAAATTTTAAAAGAAAGAACTGAGGCTTCACTAGTTAAAGTAATTTGTCTTAGATTATCCAAGTGATAGCTTCTAGATCTCACAGGATTTAAGTTCATGTCCTCTGTCTCCTCATTTAGCACTCTTTCAACCTTGTAATACTACATATATAACTTATGGCAACATCTGCTTTCTAGAAAATAACTCTGGAAAAATATTAAAATCATCTAAGCCTACTTCTCAAAAATTTAGAAACATATCTCCCATCTTAAAAACAAATTTAAGAATTTCTTATGGTTATTAAACAAATAGGACATCAAGATAACATCATAGTGCATAGAGTCTGAAGTCAGGAAGAGTCATCTTCATGAGTTCAAACATGACCTGAGTTCAAATCCAAGTTCAGACACTTTTTAGCAGTGTGACTTTAGGTGGACACTTAGTCTTGTTTGCCTCAGTTTTTTCATCTGTAAAATGAGCTGGAGAAAGAAATGGCAAACCATTTTATTCTCAAATAGAGTCACAGATAGTCAGACATGACTGAACAATAATGATAAATTAAATAAATAAAAATATAGCTCCTAATAGTGCTACTTGGATCTGTTAAATGCTCAATTGAACCACCTCAGACAAGATAAATTACTTGAATAAGAATAGCTGAGAACTTTGAGTGTAAAAGAAATGCTTACATTGGGATAGAGATAAAGATTCACAGATGGAAGACATCTTAGAAGTTAAAGAATATAATCCTTTCATTTTACAGATGAAAATACTGAGATCTGAAGAGTGAAAGTAATTTTACAAAGGCCATCTAGGGAATAAGTTATAGAGTAAAGATTAGGACTTAGGTTCAATCACTCCTTATCTGGTTCCATTGTACTACACTGCAGCCTGCCTACAGCTCCCTGAAGTACCTTGATAATTAATATCAAGTGAAACACAGAAAGAGACATATGCTTACTGAAATTGTGTGCCAGTGTGAAGGAGAGAATCCAGTGCAGAGTCCAAATCAAAAAGGGATTTCCTATGGTTGATAAAGTCCTCCAGATGCTCATCTTTGTGAATGACATTGTGTTGATGGCATCAGGCCCCAGAACAATGCAGAGCATCTTAACTGAAATCCAAATCATTCAAAAAATTCCAGTTAATTATTCACAAAGAAAAAGAAATCAAGTGAATAAAAATTTGTATTATCCAGAATATGATATGCAATTAGACTGACAATCCATTGAGCTAGTTCATCAAATGATATATTTTGGACAAATACAGCAAAGAGACAATGAGCTAATTCAATAGGAAGAGGAGATTGGGTTACAATGGCTTTGATCATATGTAGTCTTTAAATCTTAAAATAAAAACTTATCAACTTCCCAGCTTCTACTGGAATCAAAGACCATGTTTTTATCACCACATTCTTATATAATATTGTAAGATTATAAGTCATGAAGGAGAAAATATCCTGAAAAAACTGTTTAAGTATACCCAGCTTCTCTCCAAGAGTAATGATGAGCTGAATGGTAGGTGTAATCAGGAAGCTAAACAGATTTGAAATGGGGAATTATGCAGATGAAGAATTGTAAAATTATCATTGTAGAAATGCATGAAGAAAATAAAGAAAGGACTAGTTTCCCAATGAGAATAAGGGATAAGTGTTGTTGTAGTATTAATCTACTAGAAACTAAATCTTTTCCAAACAAATGGGTATCTGGTCATGCTTCTTCCACTTTGTATCCTGGAACCTCTTTTTTTGTTTGTTTTTCACTTGTCTAAGAGTTTACATTTTGTCCCTTACATTTAATCTTATTTGATATTACCTGCCTACTTCCTTGGTAGTTCCACAATGTCAAAGGCTGCAACAAAGATCCTCATGTTGGTAGGGTGACTCGGTTTTAACAGAAGAGAAGAAATAGAAGAATAAAACATACATAAGTAGGGATGAGTTTCAACAAGCATCGTTGGAGATGGTTTCCATGTTGATCTATCCCAGAGCCACCATGGAAAGACAATAGAGAGAAATGAGTAATATGAATTTAAAGAACTCAGAAAGACAGAAGGATTCCTCTGCCTTTGATCCAAAACAAAACAAAACAAAACAAAAACAGTAATAAACATTTCCACCACAGCCATCACTACTTCTCTCCCCCACCCCCCACTAAAACCACCACAACAGAATAAAGTTTCCAGATTAATCTAAATGCCCTTATTTTATTTCTACTTGGTACTGCAATTTGATATTACTAGCAAATTAAATATACATATTCATTAAATACATGGTTTTACTCTACTTGATTCATTCATAAATATGATATTGTTAATAAGTGACTCACTCCAACATTTTATTTTATTAAAACACAGCTATTATTCATAAAAGGAAATCATTGACAAGTTGATTTGCAAAACTTCCACTTCCTGGATAATTTACAAGAAACATGTCTATTTTGCAAATGAGCAAAACCTGCATTTTGACTCCATCTTCTATGAAAGCATCTCTACTTTTTGATCATTGTAATTCAGGGTTCATTTACAAAAAACTTCCAAATGAAGGTGAATTTTATTTTCACTCAGAATCCTCCTCCTGGGTAGAGAATCCATTATTTTAGAAATTGGTGTTGGACCTGCCCCAAAATTCACTGGAGGCAAATGCCTAGTAGCTCAGCAATTATTCCATGATTGTCTACAGATGTACAGAGAAGAAAGATCAAAAGTAGGCAGAGTTCTGTCTTAGATTTCGCCTTTCTATATCAACTTATCTGAAATTTATTTTCTCTGCCTCTATTATTGTGTGTGTGTCTGTCTCTGTCTCTCTCTCTGTCTTTCTGTGTATAAACCTCTCCATGGTATTATATAGTTTACCACTCACTTAAGTTTTTAACCTTAGAAGCAGTCTTGACTTGCCTCTTTTTTCTTGAATATGTAAATAAATCACTCGGCTTGAACATGTAAATTAATCAAAGGTCAATTCTTGCTGATTCTACTTTTACAATATCTCTTCTATCTCTCTCTTACTTTCACTCATAGAGTCACTGATTGGTTGCAGATAGAAAGACCCCAGATTCAGGAAGACATAAATTTAAAGGCCTCAGACACTAATTAGTTAAATGACTCTAAATAAGTCCCTTAAGTAGAAAATAGGTAATAAAATTAGGAATAATAATAACTCCTTTCAGGGTTATTATAAGGACAAAATGTGATAATATTTCAATAGTACTTTACAAATTTTAAAATTCTATATAAATGTTGTCTGTTTGCATTGTTATTTTTTTTACTAATTAATTCTAATCACTTTTTTGTCAAGACTGTTGCCATGTAATTGTAGGTGGAATGGCTCTCACATGCTTTCAAGTTAAAAACCTATTTTTGTATAGAAAAGGAAAATGAAGGCCAATAAGATTAAATAACATGTAGCAAGAATCAGAGCTAATATTCAAACTCAAGTCTTAATTTAAATATAACTTGTGATTTGCTTTCATTGTTCTCAGTTTTCATTATGCTTCTATTCTCTTGCCTCTCCAAACTATACTCCATTTGCAAAGATACATCTGATCATATACCTCTCTTGATCAATAGCACTGTCTATCTCTAGGATAAGTGTCTATCACTTTACCTCAGCATTTAAGTCCTTTAATAATTTAGATTCCACTTGCCTTTCTAGCTTTCATAGGCTTCATAGAATGTAATTTTGTAGATTTAAAACTGGAAGAGAACTTAGAAGTTACCTTGCCGAAACTCCACATTTTATTTATAAGGAAATAGCACACCAGAGAGATTAACTGATTTATCCAAAGTCACACTGTTAATATATAGCAGAAATGCATTTGGAACCTAGGCATCTGACTACAATATCTGCATTCTTCCAATTGAACCAAGATTTTTCCATATTATTTTTTATTGCAGACTTGACATTTCAGTCAAACTGGGTTACTAGCAGTCCTGCATTTACATAGCCCCTCTGCCATTCAATGAAGTTTATAAATGTCTGGAATTTGGTTCTTATTTATCTTTGATTTTAAGAATCTTTCTTCAAAATTTAATTCAAGAACTGCTTCACCAATGATAACCTTGTTTCCCCATCTTTCAAATTGTTAATAAATTCTCCTTCAAAGTATTTTATATTTAGTTGTGTTTATGCATTTTCCAATCTTTCCCCATTACAGTATAAAATCCTTTTTTTATTGTTTTTTTTTTTATTTTCAAAACATATGGAAAAACTTTTCAACACTGACTCTTGAAAAACCTTGTGTTCCCATTCCCCCCTTCTCCCCATCTACTGCCCTAGATGGCATGTAAACCAATATATGTTGAACATGTAAACCAATATGTGTTAAACATGGTAAAATATGTGTCAAATGCAATATAGTCATGCATATTTATACAATTATCTTGCTGCAAAAGAAAAATAAGATCAAAAAGTAATAAAAATTAGAAAGAACATAAAATTCAAACAAACTACAACAAAAAGAGTGAAAATTCTATGTTGTCATCCATATTCAACACCCACAGTCCTCTCTCTGGGTGTAGATGGCACTTTACATCCCAAGTCTAATGGAATTGGCCTGAATCATTGAAAAGAGCCACATCCATCAGAATTAATCATCATATAATCTTATTGTTTCTGCATATAATTTTCTCCTGGTTCCACTTCCCATCAGTTCATGTAAGACTCTCCAGGATTCTCTGAAATCATCCTGCTGATCATTTCTTATAGAACAATAATATTCCATAACATTCTTTTATTATAACTTATTCAGCCATTCTCCAATTGATGGGCATCCACTCAGTTTCCAGTTTCTAGCCCCTACAAAAAAGGGCTGCCACAAACATTTTTTGCACATGTGAGTCCCTTTCCCTCCTTTAAGATCTCTTTGGGATACAAGCCCAGTAGAAACTGATGGATAAAAGGGAATGTGCAGTTTGATAGCTCTTTGGGCATAGTTCCAAATTGATTAGAGTATAAAATCTTGAGGACAGGTACAGTTTATTTTTTTTTCACTTTGTGTTCTCATTGCTTAGAATGGTGCCTTGTTCGAAGTAGGAGTTTAATTAAAAAAAAATTGCTGAACTGAAATAATTTATCTGCAGTTTATTTTCCCCTTGTCAGTGTTTCCTCTCTCCTACCACTACTTCTTTCAGTCTTCTAATAACTGATACTTTGTGGCAGAATGAAGGTGGGTCACTAATTTCAAATCTGTTTCTTGACCATTTCTTGACTCATGATTAATTAACAGTTCAGGCTCTCTAAACAAAACAAAGATCCCATCTCACACATTTATCTAAGTTCCTATGCTTTGCTTTACCTTCTTTCTTTCTCTCCCCTCTTCCCTCCCCCCCCCCCCCCACTGCTCTTTATTACACCTAAAAATCAGCAGGAAGAGAAGATGAGAGATTTCTCCTCTGAATGGTGACTCATCACAAACAGGTGGGCTAGGGGACAGGAGATTGCATGGTGGGCGGACTACACTGAATTCTCAATGCTAACATAGATGTGAGTTAGTTTCACAAAATTCTGAATAGGAGAAAGATTAACTTGCGGAAGAGATGCATGTATTCAGACGAGAGAAAGGAATCACCTCATCCTGACTCATAAATTTTTTTATGCTCAGCATTTCATCTATAAAAAGGTCCTTTCTTAGTTCTTGTTGTTGTTATTTTGTATTCATAATTCCTTTCCCCAAATTTCATTTTGATGTTTCATCAATGTGTGGAAGTATCACAGAGTTTTCGAAAACTCTTCCAGTAGAACACATGCTTTGGAAGGTTCTTTGAGTCTGAAAATAGCTTAAAGTATGCCCTGGTGATGATCTATATGTGTCTTGTTATCAATCAATCAGCTCCTGTGAATTAAGAGCCTACTATGTACCATACATTATGTTTGTGCTGGGATACAAAGAATTTAACAAATGAAACAATCTCTACCCACGAGCTGATATGTTAGTGGTATAATATGTTTGTGTACACAATAAATATACATATATTTATGCATGCACATAAACTATATATATGTATATGTATATATACATATATATACATACCCACCTATATATACATGCACATGAATGCATACTGTACATATGCACACAGACACTTCTGGATGTGGATTACTTGTGACCCCATTTGGAGTTTTCTTTGCAAAGATATTAAAATGGTTTACCATTTTCCTTTTCTAACTCATTTTACAGGGTTACGTGACTCTCCCAGAGCCAAACAGCTGGTAAATGTCTGGGGCCCAGATTTGAATGCCTGAAGATGAGTCTACCCTACTCCAGACCTGGCTTCTATCTATTGTGACACATTGTTGCCTCATAAGTATATATGTATTTATAGATATATGAAATAGTTTCTACTCATAAGGTGTTTATATTCTAATGAAAGCTATAAGTATACATATATTACATACATGCAATATATATATATATATATATATATATATATATATATATATATATATATAAGCATGTGTACTTTATAAGCCCATATGCATAATTTACACACATGGATTTATATCATACACATCAAGCAAATAAAAATTTGCACAATATTATTATATACAAAATATTTTTTTTAGATAAGATGTTAGAAACTGAGGGAAATTAAGAAATTTTTTGAGGGTAGAATATGGTATTTGGGCTAAAAATTAAAGAAAGAGAGAATATGATTTTTTAAGGGACACCAGATTGACGTATGTCACCAAGGGTCAACTCCATGGATGTAGACTAATTCTGTAGGATATACATTATCACTTACTCGATTCAATCTGAAATGGTGCAAGACTTGACTGCAGATTCAACTTCCTTTGTCCTCTCATGGAGGGAAGACTGTCATGTAGACTATTTTTCCCCAGAGCATTACATCCAAGACAAATGCTAAGGGGTGCAGAAATGGCAGACCACTTCAGCCAAGCTATGGAAAGATTCCCCTAGCTGTTCACTTCCAACATTTTTGCATGCAGACTGAAATGTCACACTAATGAGCTAACTTAGTTATCATACTATAGTGCTGCTCCTGTTCACTTTGCTTCCAGTCTCTTCTCTTTACAGTTATTCCTTCCCATAGCTGCCAAGGTTATGTTACTAAAGCATAACTCTCACCATGTCACTATTCTGTTCTTTCCCATGGGAGCCCTCTCTCTTATCTAGCCTTCATATTTGCAGAGACCTAGTACATCATCTTCTCTGACCTAGACTATTGCCTCAAATCTAATCCCACTTGAATCTATTCCTTCTATTGCTGCAAAAGTGATTTCCCTTAAGCTCAGTGATCACATTACAGCCTTATTCAATAAATGTACATTTTTATTATGTATACCTTCCTTACCACTATCCCACAGAATCTCCTTTTTTTTTTTTTTTGATTATCTCCCTCTGAACTGATATCTTCATGTGCACTTCTTTCCAAGAGTATACAAAGTCCTTGAAGCAAGAGATAACATCTAAAAAAGTACCTGCAAGTTATAAAGACAATTGGCTTCAATGGAGTAAATGTCCACTGAAATGAATGAATGAATGAATGAATGAAAAAAATTGTCAAATGTTTATTAAGTGCTTACTCCCATGCTAATTGCAAAGGATATACTAATAGAAGCAAGTAAAACTGTCCTCAAGAATCTTTCATTCTAATAGGTAAAGAAAATCTAAAAAGGAACCTAAAATGGAGGTAAAGGGGGGGGCATTTTTTTGGAAATGGTTAGGAAGTGGAATGGTTAGGAGGCCTGGCTTCTGACAAGATAAATCACAGTCCAATGTCCTTGGCACAGAAACCAGGAGGAAGAAGGATTAGGAGGATGAACAGAGTGTAATTCTAGTAGTCTAGAAATAGCTAGTGTTTAATATAGTGATCTAGAGCTTGGAGAGACAAAGTGAGACTGGAATGGTTCAGTGAACCATGCAGATTCACATGCCTTTGTCCTTAAACAGAGGGACTAAGGTGCTGAGGGAATAGACATTAAAATGAAATCAACAGACCTTTAAATAGTGGAACAACTTTTCAAATACAGTTTTTTAAAAATTATAATAATAGCTTATATTTAC
Organism: Antechinus flavipes; assembly: GCF_016432865.1. Taxonomy (NCBI): domain Eukaryota; kingdom Metazoa; phylum Chordata; class Mammalia; order Dasyuromorphia; family Dasyuridae; genus Antechinus; species Antechinus flavipes. The sequence continues at coordinate 129,640,768 of NC_067399.1, read as the reverse complement.
ATAATACTTTGTGGTCTATGGAACTTTAAATTATACTTTTTTCCCTCTGAACAAATATTTATATTCCAAGATTTGCAAAGGAAATATGTAGATAGAGGTGACTAAGCTTTTTTTTATCTCCTTAACAGGGTAAGTTCATCCTGCCACAATTAGATGGGTGTGAATCTTGAGCAGGAAAACTTGTAGAGATAGCACATCAAATATCAAATTTTAGTCAATTTACAAATTTGATTCAAATAGGAATCATCCTTGCAATTGGGTCTTGACAAAAGGCATGTTCCTAAGAAAGGGCCAATGACAAATGATAGTTAACTTCAAAGTTAGTTTCCCTGTTTGACTGTAATTCTGGGAATTTTGAGCATTTCTTCCAATTTGGGCAATGGCAACAAAAATCTAGTCACATACTAATGCAAATTACTTTTTTATTTCTTTAAGCCCACAGTTAAAAATTACCAGGAAAAGATGAGATTTTAAACCTTAACAGATTCTGCAGAATAAAGAAATTTTTTTGAGAACATTTTTAAGCATTAATTTTATATTTCTTAAATTATTTGAGGGAAATAGTATATACTGATTCAACTTTTTTTAAACTATGATTTGTGAAAAATGTCTTTAGCCTCTTAGACTAAAGTAATATTTCCATTTTAGAATGCTACTATTATTCAGTAATATCTAATGTTGCATTGTACTTAGTTTAAACAAAGCAAAGAAAAAAGAATTTCAAAACAATTACTGAATTACTATTACCAAAGACATTATTTTATTCTTGATATATTGATCATATGCTTTTCTGTCTACTACCAAACTTTCTTATTTCCCATGAGGAATGGACAAAAGGTACTGTAAACAAAGCTTGCCATTGTGGATGACTGCTTCAAAAGAGATCCGGCTACCTTTATACATTGATGCTAGAATTGAAAATAATAGAATCATTTTCGATGGCATCTCAGCAGTATAGAGCAAATCATACAAATAATTGGAAGGAGATAACAAAAGTGGCTGGGCTTTTTTTGCTTGTTTTTTTTTTTTTTGGACAAAAACAGAAGCAAAAAATAGCAATAAAATATCAGTTTTGCTGTTGATATGGATGCTCTATTTTGTCATATATATATATATATACACATATATATATATTAGTTTTCAAAATAGTTTAAACATTCACCCTTGCAAAAACTTGTATTCTAAATTTTTCTCTTTCTTTTCCCCTGCTCCCTTCCCCTAGGCAACAAATAATCTAATATAGATTAAATATGTACATTCTTCTACACACATTTCCATGTTTGTCATACTGTGCAATAAAAATCAGAACAAAAAGGAAAAAAAAAACAAGCAAACAACAACAACAAAGGTGAAAATACTATGCTTTGATTCCCATTAGTCTCCATAGTTTTCTTTTTCCATGTAGATAGTTTGTTCCATCACAAGACTATTGGAACTGGCCTCAGTCAACTCATTGTTAAAAAGAACCATGTCCATCAGAGTTGATCGTCACATAATCTTGTTGTTGCCGAGTACAATGTCCTCCTGGTTCTGCTCACTTCACTCAGCATCCGTTCATGTAAGTCTCTCCAGGCTTTTCTGAAATCATCCTGCTCATCATTTCTTATAGAACAATAACAATTCCATTCTATTCATATATCACAACTTATGTAGTTATTCTCCAACTGATGAGCATCCTCTCAGTTTCCAGTTCATTACCCTTATAAAAAAAATGCTACAGTTTTGCACTTGTGGGTCCTTTCCCTTTTTTATCATCTCTTTAGAATATAGACCCAGTGGAGACACTAATGGATCAAAGGGTATGCACATCTTTACAGGTCTTTGAGCATAGTTCCAAATTGCTCTCCAGAATGTTTGGATTCTATTTTTAAAAAAGTTATTCTCTTTTTTCTTTTTTGCCAATTCTATTTTTCAAGGAGTTGTTTCCTTTTTTATGTAGCCAATAGACATTTCTCTATTTTCCTTCTAACTCTCTTTTAAGATCCTTTTTGAACTCTTCCAAGAAAGCCTTTTGAACTACAGATCAGTTCATATCCCTCTTTGCGGCTTCAGTTGAAGGCACTTTGCCATTGCTGTCCTCTTCTGGATTTGTGTTCTGATCTTCCCTGTCTTCTATAGTAGCTTTCTATAGTCAGAACTCTTTTTGCTTTTCTTTGCTCCTTTTTAAACATTGAGGTTTGCTCTTAGGGCACTGTGGAAATTATTCCAAGCTTCCTCTATAGGGTGACAGGGGCTTCTCATTGCCTGCTCTGGGGCAAGTGCTGCTGCAATTTTCTCCCTGTACTGGGTGGAGAGGAAAAAAAAAACACACTAAATGTCTTTGAGAACTAGGAAACTATGGTTTTGAATGACTTCAGACTTTTTATAGTGCTTTGAAATTCGTTTCACTATTCTGGGAGATAGATTAATGAGGAAAGAGTATAAACAAGTCTTAATATTACATATATATGTGTGTGTGTGTGTGACAGAAACTTTTTTTTCAAAATATAGTTATAAAATAATGATTGTTTTTATTATTTAAAGTTTAAAGTAATTGTTCTTGTTATTGTTCATACTTTTTCAAAGAGAACCAATAACATTCTTGAATAATATTTTGATTTATGCACAAAATCATCAACTTCATTTTCATTTCAACCTGTTATTGGTGTTTGTCCTTTGTTCTGGAAGAGGACCATGACATCAGGCAGATAGTATTTAACATTCAAGTGAATTAAATTTAAATGAAGGAGGGTTGTATCATTGAAGTCTATTGGCAAGACAAAAGTGAGGATGACTAGTGATGACCCAAGATTCAATGGATGATCTTAATATCTGACCAAGTTCTAAGTACTCCACAGTGACTGCTTCAGTCACCTTCATAGCCATTGAAACAAATTGTTCTCACCTGCCTGTTCATCAGGGGGAATCTTCACAGGCTTGTGATAGACATCAATCTAAATTACAGATTGATTTGAGGTCCATCAACATATATGGTACAGAGCAAAGTACATCACATTCTAGCATTGGCTTTAAACTTCACCTTCTTCACTTAGGATCTGACCGTAGGCAAGTCAAGATAACCTCTCCCAGGCACATTATCCTCCTCTATTAAAAGTGAAGCTGGAAAGTCTTAGATGTTCTCTCAAGCACTTCTAGATCTAACCTTTCTCTACCTTTCAAATTTATGGTTATCAAATTCTTAGTAGTGCTCATTCAAAAGGAATATGATTATAGAAATTAAAAGAGTTCGACATCTGATCTTAAGTTTACAGTTAAGCTTACAGTTTTCCTTTGCAATAATATTGTTGGTCATTGACACTTCAGATAAAGAATTATCTCTTGTCTTCCTCTTCACCCCTAGACTGATATAGATAACATATGCAGATAAAATCATCTGGATGCTTAAGAATGAGGTAAATACAGTATGATGAAAAATGATTGATCAAAAAATTAACAATTGAAAAAATTTAGAGTCATAGGTAAAAAATTGATTCTCAAAGCCTAAGTGAATACAAGATTATAACTATATCATTGTAGAATTCTGAACTGCTGTTGTTGGTGTTTGTCCTTTGTTCTAGAAGAGGACAATGACATCAGGCAGGTAATATTTAACATTCAAGTGAATTAAATTTAAGTGAGGGAGGGCTGTGCAAGATCACTTGCTTCACTTTCTCCTCCAGAGCCATCTGGGTCCAATGGCTGGATATAGATCAGGTTGACTAGAGATGACCCTGGATGCCTTTTTAAGTTAAGATTTTTCAATAGGTGTCAGTTGGACTAAAGCCACATCCATTCAAAGATTAAGGATAGGAAGCAATTGAGACAAAGAATCTCCTCTTTTATTTTTGAGCAGATCACTCATCTCCTGTATCATTGAAAAAAGCAGCTATCTGAACAAATTAATGTGAATTGTAGGACACATTGATCATGGGCACACCCATCACATCTCTGGGCTGGTTTCCTCCTGGGACCACACCTGTCTGAGCATTGCTTCTGTTCTGTTGGACTCGGAACATAGCTGGGAGTGATCACAGGGCCCTGTCACACTGGAGGAAGAAGGGTGTTCCTTTAAGTACAGATAGTGGCAAAAAATTGAGTCAAGAGTGAAGGATCACCCTAGCCTTGAGGACCTCATGTCCTTCGTTGACAGTGGGTCTGTCCACTAGATACCTGTACCCAAGGCATTTGGATTGCTTTGTTAATAACTCTTTTTTATTTTCTCATCCTTTTTTTTTACTAGATTCTTTTTATTCATCTTGTAATAATAAATTAAAATGTACTTTCAAATGTTTTATAGAATCTCAATTTGGCAGAGACTTTAAAGTTCATCTAGTCCAATCATTATCTGACCAAAAAAATCTTGGTCTTAGCAATATTTAGTCTTTTTGTGTTGAAAGTGAGAGTGAACCCAAAGACCTTCAGGCAGACTTTTTTGCTTTCAGATGCTTTTAGTAATTAGGAAGATTTTTTATACAAAACTTTGATTGTGGTTTTCTACTTCCATTTACATTTCCAATATAGATATAAGTAGAATGCAGTTAATTTTCCACATGATAGCTCTTCAAAAATTTGAAGACAGCTCTCATAGTTCCCCTTAATATTTTCTGTAATTCCTTCAAAAGGCTATGATGTTGCAATATCTTATTGTTTTTGTGACATCCCCCAGATGTTCAGTGTCTTTCCTAATATATAGCTCCAAGAACTGAAAAAAAAAGGTATCCTAGCTGTAGTATGACTAATGGCATAGTGAACAGAGTGTAAGGGCTGGTGTCAAGAAGACTTATCCTCATGAACCAAAATCTGGTCTCAGATACCTATGAGTTGTGTGACTGGGCAATTTCCTTACCCCTGTCTGCCTCAGTTCCTCATCTTTAAAATGATTTGGAGAAGGAAATGGAAAACACTTCATTGTCCTTACCAAGAAAACCCAAATAACATCACAGAATTAAGAAATAAATTAACATCAACACAATATACTGTAATATACCTCCCTCTTTCTGCATCTCTCAATGAAGAACTCCTGATGTCTTATCAGGAAACCATACATGTTTATACTCCCTCAAATATCTTACCCTCTTAGTTTTTCAATCGATTCAATTCCTATATACTCTGCTATTCCATCTTACATAGAAGAATTGTCTGAATATACAAAAATATTATATGTACATGACCAAGAACTCTGAAATTCCATTACTCAAAAAAAAATCTCCTATAATTCTATATCTCTCTATGCTTTACCCCTTCTACAAGCTTCTCTTCATTTTCAGTGTTACTTGAAATCCTTGTCCCCATCAGTACTTTTTTAAGTCATGACTTTTGTTCTTTCCTTATCCCTATCCTTATTGTGCCAGTTAGGCTATATTCTATGCTATATTCTAGAATCTTTTGCTCTCTTGTCATAGTGATGTTTATAGCTTATCAAAGCCCAGTCCTAAATTATTTTCACCATCTGCTTTCTGTCCTCCTACAAGCCTACTGTCCAACAGAGCTAAAAATAGGTTCACTATAAATTTATGTAATCTAATCTCTGCTGGGTCCTCTCTACATCAAGGCAATTCTTGTCATCCTCCCTAATTGACTTTCAGTCCTATTCTCCATAATGATTATTTTAAATCTCTTATTTTGAAGCCTTCCACAATAGCTCCTCCTCTAAGAGATATCCTTGCTTAAGGGTGAATCAACATGACAGTCAAGATTGGGTTATGCAAGCAAGGGAATTCTTCACCCATTATCAATACCCAGAAGTGAATTTGGAAGGAGAGATGTTTTTTAGCAATCACTTTAAGTTTGCATCTGCCTTCCCCAGGGATTGAGACAGAGAATATGTAACTTTTTTTTTTTTTTTACTGAGTTGGTGTGTGTTTGTTCCTGCTATGCCTTGTCATTAAATATCTCTTTTGTACAAGCTTGTTATTCAGACCCCATTTCAGTTTTTTGGCCAAAGATACTGAGATGGTTTGCCATTTTTTTCTCTAGATCAGATTGAAGACAGGAAAAGGAAACTGAGGTAAACCAGATAAAGTGACTTGCCAAGAGTCACACAGCTAGGAAGTATTTCACAAAAGATTTGGATTCAGGTCTTCTTAACTCTCCAGGCCTGTGTTCTATTCACTGCACCATGTAGTGCTTGCTTTTTTTTTTTTTTTTTTTTTGGTATAAGTCAATTAGTATTAAATAGTTAAATTACATTGGAGACATTAACATATAATTGATATAGAAGGAACATACTGTATAAGGGATAAAAAATAACAATATCAGGATTTCTGGTGCCATGATAGTAAGTGAGGAAGGAACCTCTAAATTCCTCCTAAATTACTTTTCAAATAATTAGAAAATCACCTCATGATTGGTCTTGGAGCAGAAAAGCAGTTTACCAGACCAGGTCTGTCCCACTATGGTGGGAAGGGAGCAAGAAAAGCAGCAGCAGATGCTATTTTCACAGCTGGGGAATCTGAAGGCTCCAAGCCTGGGGCAATCCACCAGTGAAACGCCATTCTCTTGTAAGGAAGCAGCTCCATAGGCAACTGAGCAGTCATACATAGTGCAAGTCCCTTCCCTCACCCCAGCAATCTCATCCCCAGCACAAATCTCCACTGAATCCTTAAAACCCATTGCTGAGTAGTAGTGAAATTGCTCCTCAGGGGTGACCAACATCAAGACCTTGCACCCAATGCCTTTCAGTAGAGACACCCCTTTTCCATAGATAACCAGTAACAAAATTCCTCCTCTAGGGCCAGCCACCAGAAAGACTCTGCTACCATAACAACTGAGCAGGAAGCTTCCATTTGGAGAAGGCTGATTGCTAAATCTCACACCCAACAGGGAGGTCTCACACCCAACTACAAGGCAGAACACAAGCCTATCCTCCTGAAAAAGCAAGCAGTCAAATCCTGAATTTTAATGGATAAGACCCAGAGCCCAGGAACAGAACTGAACACTCACATAAAAACACCAAATCACCAAAACGGAGAAAAAATTCTCAAAAAACAAACCAACAAAAAAGAGAGGGAAGCTCCTATGGTGATAGTGATAATCAAGGCATAAACTTAGAAGATGACAATAGTGTCAACATTACTACATGTGAAAGAAAAAATATATATTTTGGTCTCAGGACCAAAAAGAATTCCTGAAAAAGCTTAAAAAGGATTTTGAAAAGCAAATTAGAGTAGAAGAAAAATTGGAAAAAGAAATGAGTGTAATGCAAGAGAAACATGAAAAAGAGCCAAAAAAGATACAGACATTTGCTGAAGAAAATAACACCCTAAAATAGAATTGGCCAAATAGAAAAGGAAATACAAAAACTCACTGAAAAAATAATTCCTTAAAAATTAGAATTAAACATGTGGAATCTAATGATTCTATGAGGCATCAAGATAAAATAAAATAAAATGTAAAAAAAAGTTTTTAAAATAGAATGTGAAATTTTTCATTGGAAAACCAACTGCCCTAGAAAATAGATTTATAAGCAATATTATGAAAATTATTAGATTACTTAAAAGTCATAATTTTTTTAAAAAACTTGAAAAACATCTTTTAAAAAATTATAAAAGAAAACCACCCTGGCATATTAGAATAACGGGGCAAAACATAAATTTTAGAATTTACTGATCACCATCTAAAAGAGATCCCAAATGAAAACCCCCAGGAACTTCATAGCTGAATTCCATACTTCACAGATGAAGGAGAGTATATTGCAAAAAGCCAGAAGAAACTAATTCTGATATCATGGAGCTACAGTTAGGGTTACATAGGATTTGGCAGCTTCAACATTAAACAACTGGAGGATTTGAAATATGATGTACCAGAAGGCAAAGGAATTGTGTTTATAAAAAAAGAATCACCTTGCCAACAAAAATAAGTTTGATCTTTCAAGAAAAAAAAATGGATATTTAACAAAATAGAGAACTTTCACATATTATATGAGGACAATTTTAAAATACTTGTTACATATAAATTCAGATCTTAACAACTGAAAAAAAATAATTGCTCGTGGGTATATTTATCCAATATAATAAAAGTGATATTTTATTTAGTGCCATATCAGTTAAATTATCAAATAATATTTTATAGAGAGAAAAAAGAAAACAAAATTTATCTGCCAGAGCAAAAGCTCAAAGATATCAAGGATATCAATGAAAGAACATGTAAAAGAAGGTGGTGAGCCATAACAGATCTCAAATTGTTTTATGAAGAACTAATTATTACTGTCTAAGAAAATGAATGGTGGATCAATGGAATAGAATAGGTACAAATCACACTATAGTTAATAATCATAGTAATCTAGTGTATGACAAACCCAAAGATCCAAGTATGGGGAATAAAAATTCATTATTTGACAAAGCCTAATATGAAGACTGAAAGATAGTATATAAACATATATTGTAAAAATGGGCACATGATTTACATGAAGGGGTGATATCACAAACAAATTAAGAGAGTATGGAGTAATTTATCTATCAGATTTATAGATAAGAGAAGAATTTAGGACCAAAGAAAATATAATCTTAAAAATATAATATAGATAATTTTCATAATATAAAATAAAAAAGGTTTTTGTACCACAAAACCACAACAACCAAAATTATTAGGAAAGCAAAAAACAGAGTGAAATTTTTTCATTTCTGATTATGGCCTCATTTTTCAAATCTATAGAGAAGTGAGTGAAATTTATAAAGACAAGTCATTCCCGAATTGATGAATGATCAAAGGATATGAACAGGAAGATTTCACACAATGAAATCAAAACTATTTATTCTTATATGAAAAATTGGTCTAAATCACCATTTATCAAAGAAATTAAAATCAAAACAGTTCTGTGGTAACATTTAATACCTATCAATGAAGCTAATATGACAAAAAAGGAAAATGTTGGATGTTTGAGGGGATCTGATAAAATTGGGACATTAATGCACTGTTGGTGAAATTATAAGCTTATCTAACCATTCTGAAGAGCAATTTGGAATCATAACCAAAGGGCTATAAAACTGGGCAAACTTTTATGTAGCAACACCATTGTTAGGTTTGTATCCCAAAGACATACAAAAAAGGAAAAAATGAACCTATTAATACAGAAGTACTCACCTATGCTACACTTGGAAGTTTACCTAAAAAATTAAAAAAAAAAAAACAAAACCTGTAAGTCCTTATCTTTATCTGCATTAAATGTCATCTTTTTAATGTGTTCTAATATTCTAGTCTGTCAAAATACTTTTCAGTCTTAAATCATTCAATATGTTAATTTCTAATCATCTGCAAATTTGACAAAGCCTGTCTTTGATGACTTTGAAAAATGCTGAAAAAAATCAACAATTTCTGTCTAAGGGCAACTGTTTAGATTTCTCTGCTAGAAATTTTTGTTCAAGCTGACATTGAATATTATTTGTGTATAGCTTTTTTATTCATTTTTACTTTTAAAATTATATATCTAGTTTATCGTTTTTTTCTAACTACAATCAAGTCATCTAGATTAGTGATGTTAAACTCAAATACAAAAGATCACTAAAATTTACCCTCAAATTGCATATTAACTTAGAAAACCACATATTTGCATTACTTGAATTCTATTGTTTGTAATTTATTTTATGTACTATTTCCTAATTACATTAAATCCAGTTTGGGCAGCATTTGGGAGTTGGGGTTTGTAGGCTTCATATTTGACACATCTGAACTGTGTCATTTCACTCTATTGTAGCATGAAGAAGCACATAAGAATGAATTTTTATGTGTGTATGGTATATTTCACCTATGGACTTTTCCCCCACCTACCAACTGAGTTATTCTGCATTAATGAGATTAGCCTATCATGAACTCTTTTTGATGGAGCCAAACAGACTTCTAGTGATTTACACTACAGGTCTTTGTTCATAATATGTTAATTTAAAAAATATTTTATTTTTCTCCAATTACATGTTCAAACATTTTTAACATTTTAAAAGTTTTGAATTGCAAAGTCTATTCTTGCTTCCTCTACTAACCCCCCTTTGAGACAGTAAGTAATCTGATAAAGGTTATACTCATGCATTAATGTAAAACATTTCCATACCGGTCATGTTTTATCAGAAGACTCGAATAAAAGACAGAAAGGAAGGAAGGAAAAAACAAAGAAAGACAAAAACAGCATGCTTTACTCTATCTTTCACACAATGTAATTTCTTTCTCTGCAGGTGGAGAATATATTTCATCATTAGTCCTTTGGGATTCTCTTGAATCACTGAATTGATGAAAATAGCTGTCAGTCAAAATTTTTCATCAGACAATAATGCTGTTACTGTGTATAATATTTTATTCATTGTTCTTCTGCTCACTTCAACAATCCATGTAATTCTTTGTAGGTTTTTCTGATATCATGCTGTCTGTACTTATAGCACAATAATGTTTAATCTCAATCTGTCTCTTCACTGATTATCTTTCTTTCAATTTCTCATCTGTAAAATGGGGATAATAGTAGCACCTATTTAATAGAGCTGTTGTGAAGACAAAAGTATAATAAACTTGTAAAGCACTCTGCAAACATTAAAGCTGTATATAATTGTTGACTATTGTTACCATCATTATTATTATTGTTTCAACTTGCTTATTGCTTATATTGATTGTAGTCACTCATGAAAGTGTGAGTTTTGTAGATCATCTTCCTCTTGAATTTTGTTTTCCATGAACCATTTGACTTTTACTAATCCTTCTTTGTATCTCCCCCTCTCTGAAACCAAGGTTGGCAAATGGAGAGATCTATTTGTTGTATATATATTTTAAAATCATATTTGTTCTGCTTAATTTTAGGGAGCCAATATTAATATATTAAAAGTAAATTAGTTGCTTTTTACTTCCATTATTACCTTTAATAAATCTTGCTTTTGTGGTTTCAGGAGAAAAAACACTTATTCCTAGCTCTAAGAAGGCAGTGCTATAAAGTATATAAATTAAATACTTTATATAAAATATATAAAGTGTAGACCACAACTGGGAACAATGTATACAATGTTTATTCAATTTCTGTGAATGAATGATTTTTTTTAAGTTTATTAAGTACTTATCAAGCTAGACATACAAATAGAATAAGGAGAGCAGATTGTGCCTATAAGGAGGTTACCTTCTAATAGGGAGAGATAGTATATAAGGGAGAATTATGGCCAGGGTGGAGTATGTTGACCTGGGAAAATATAAGAAGGGTGCCCTAACTCTGAGCCTCAGGGGAGTAGATTGACATATCATTTCCAATGGCCTTTCCAGAGTTGACATAATTATGATTCAAGGACACAATTACTCAGAAACTTCTTTGGCTCTAATTCAAAATGGTTAAACTCATCTAGCTATCTCTCTTCCTTGAGTGGACATTGCTGGGTTGCTAATGCTAGACTGATGTACTGCATTGAAAAACTTTACAGCTCCCTACATAAAGCTGTCAGAAAAACAGAACCTAGAGAGTTTAAGCTCCTGAAATGTGAACCATATTGATAACTACCACAGTAGCTCGAATACTGATGAAAACCTGCCTCTTAAAAATCCAAGGGAATGGAAATGATGGGAAAAATTCAAGGCTATGCCTGGGAGTTGTGCTGTCTCCCTTTCCTCCCTCCCTCTCTTCCTCTCCTCTCTTCTCACTTAACTCCCATCTCTTCTCTCTCTCTCTCTCTCTCTCTCTCTCTCTCTCTCTCTCTCTCTCTCTCTCTCTCTCTCTCTCCCCCTCCTTTCTATGAATAAGTTTGTCTCAGTGGCTTTTTCTTTACTCTGGGAATACTTGAATTTTAAAAAAAGATTTATCAGAGTTTTTATATAGAAGGAAGATAGATTCACAAGTCAAACTTAGGACAAATAACATGTAATGTATCCTTAGTTGGATAGATCTGAGTAGAGGTTGATCTCTATACTATGGGAAGAGACTGCTGATACTAAGATACCTGCTTAAGTAAGAGTCTGCTTTAAAGTGGAAAGAGTATAGAAAATAGGAGAGAGAAAGAGTTTACCCAAGACATAGCTTCTTATTTTAATTAATTATTCCTGTTAATTAGGTTAATTAATTGTGCTCTTTTATCCTTTTTTAAAAATTTTCCCTTTTGCTAGTGAAATCCTCTAAGTGCTATAGATACTCTATAAATTTAATGCTTTGGAGCAAAATCTCAGTGGACCTGTTTTACTTATGAATCTAGTCATAGGGATTTAATAAATACTTCTTGAATTTAATACAGAGTAATGATCAAAATCATGCAGTATTACAAGCTTGGAAGAAATGTTGTATGTCACACGAGGCACTTGGAATAATTCAGATACTGTGTGATGTCTAGAAATTGAAGACATTTAAAGATGTTGTCCTTGGGATTTCTTCCACAAATGACCACAAAATCAAGAAAATGGGATGATGAGCTCATTTCTAATCAATCAATTGAGTATTTACTATGTAAAGGTACAATGTTAAGTGTTTTTAGGGACACAAAGAACTGAAAGAAAAAATATGAAATGGCAAAAAGAGCATGAAACTTGGTGATAAATAATCTGGATTCATCTTCCATGTTTGTTCTTTGTTCCATCATTCATTTTGTCTGAATTTCCTGATTTGCAAAATTAGGAGGCAGATTCTCAGATATAGGTTTTCTCTAGGTCTAATTATCTGTGATTCTGAACACACTGTCCCTAACGTGTCTGGAACCTCCAAAATGATGCAGGCTATTCAAGATTTCCAGCATTGACCAATGTTTTGATATAGTATTAGATGCTTTCAGTTTCTGAAACTTGGAAAGAATTAAAAGTAGTAAGTCCAAGTGCCTGGTTGAATTGTTGCTTTGTTTGCAACCTATTATTCAGTTTCACAGTGTTATTAGGTTATCTTATAAAACTTACCTCCTTCACCTGGTCTATATTTCCACTGTTTCCCATTTCTACATTCATTATTATATTTCAGGAAGATAAAAAATATGGGTCCTTCCAGCTCCTTTCTTTATTTCCTCTCTTTGTGCTATTAACTATTTTTTTCTACTGTCAGAGTCTCTATAATGTGACCAGGTCTCATTCCTAGCCTTCTTATGTCAACTTCATTTTTGTTCAGATCAGAAACCATGCCCTAGAGGTCTTAATCTTTTTATTCTTTGAACTAGCAAAGTGGGAACTCTATTTCCTGATTGGTGAGAACCTTGCATATCCTACTATTTAAAGGAAATTGAAGGAATCTTTTACTCTACTCATTATCAGTTATCATACCACCATTTGCTGATCACCAAGATCATACCTTTTTTTACTTTCTGTCTCCTGAAAGTGTCTAGTATTGACATCATGATTAAGTCAATACTTTCATTGGGACTAGAAATGTTATACTAATCCAGTGTCCCATAGTTCCCAATCAGCATCTCTGTAACTTTCCTCCAAAAAATTACCCTCTACTACTCACTAATATTCATTATCTTCCCCAATTAAAAAAAAAAAAGCTCCTTGGGAGCAAGGGCTATCTTTACTTTGTATTTGTATCTCCAGCACTCATTAAATACTTAACAAATATTAAATACTTAATAAACTCATTCATATAGTCATTCCTATATTTGGAAGTAGTTTTATCTCTTACTATGCTAGATGTTAGGGGAAGGGCAGTGTTCTTCTGGTCTCCAATTCAATAAAATAGCTGTAACCCAGGTTTCAATAATGACTGTATTCTGACTTTTACAAACATTGTTTCAGCATTGGGATTAAAGCTGACTCCTTTAAAGAAAATTATCACTGAAAAATAGAATTTAAATATTTACAAATAATTTTGCATTCATTATCTTGTTCGATTTTCTCTAAATTTCTCTGAGATTTGCATGAAAGATTTTATTTTCCTGATTTTAAATCTGAGGAAACTGAGGCACTGAGAATTTTCTTACCCATGTATACATTGCTATTATGTATTAGAGGTGGGAAAACGTGCCTTCTAAGCATTCAGTCTTTTCACTTTATTCTGTTGCCTCTCTTGAGTTTAAATAATTTTCTTTTTAAAATTTTCTTTATCTTATTTTTAATTAATGGAACAAAACAAGCATTTCTATAATATAGTATAATTTTAAAAAGATGATTGCACATGAAATTGCAACTCTATTATGCATAACTTGATATTCCTTCAAAATATATAATTAAGTTGTCATGTAAATTTTTTCTCCTTTTTTATTTCACTGTACTCCCACCCTCTACAGATGGCTAACATTAGACACAAATATCACACATACACATGTATAATCTACATTTACATCTACATATGTAAAATCATTCTATACATACTTTTATTTGTTAGTTCTTTCTCTGGATATAATAGTGTCTTTCTTCATATCCTAATATTAAAAATCCAGGTCATTCAACTTGACTTTGTAGTTGAAAGTTTCAGAGTACTTAGAATCATGGAAAATCTCTTAAGAATTGGAAACTAGATTTTAAAGAAACTAGGCATTTTGGACTTCTGATGAAGTTATGGTTGTTTCTCTTGGTTGATTGTGCTCAGATACTTACTTAGATTAAATTCTGTTTTATCTTTCCTGGCCATAGAAAGTTTGAAAATTTTGGAAAGTGACCAATTGAGTTGAATTATTTTCCCTTCTTCAAAAGAACAGAGGAGAACTTTACCAGAAAACTATCTGTTCATTTTTCCCCTTGTTATTGATCTTCAAACACAAAATGTGAAGGAGACACTTATCTTAGGTAATTGCCTATGTTCTTTGTTTACTTCCTGTTTCTGATATAAGAAATGGGTAGAAATAGGAACAACTGTCATGTCTTGGATCTTGTTCCATTGGTCATTATCCTCCTTTAATTATATACCTATGTATTCTTCTCCATTTCCTTTCCCCATACAAAGGTTTCCCATATTTTATAAGAAACCTTCTTTGATCTTGCTACTTTGTTAAGCAAAAAGAGTATAGCTCCCATGTAGCCCTGCTGTTCACTGAAAAATTTCTCAAATGTATATTCTATACTTTCTATCTCAAATTTTTCACCACCACTTTCCTCAACCTCTCTTGAACCTCAAGTCTCTATTACTACTAGAGTGCATAAAATTTTAAGATAAAAATTGTAGCTATGAAAGAATAAAAAAATAAAAAAAAATAATAGCTGTATTTTTATAATAATATAATTTATATAACCAAGCTTTTTATATGTTACCTCATTTCATTTTCAAATCTTTTGATCTTCCCCTCATTACAAGACTGAGATCATATTATATCTTCTGCATGAAATCTTTTGTATATCCTCCTTTCTAGATATGCTCTCTCCTGCTCTGAATTTCTCAGGGCACTTTCTTTGCTTTCTTCTGTGCACTCAATCATTTTTTCCACTGTATTGTAGTTATATGTGTACAAGTCTCAAACGTCAAAGTAGGCTCCAATATCAATGTGAGATTGTAATATATAAGGCTAGAAATTATGCCATTTTTCATCTTTGTGACCAGGAACTTCCCACTCTGAAATAGGTATAGATTAGATATACAATATATATATATATATATATGTATTTATTTATTCCTTTTTCCAGTGTGACCTCTTAAATTTTTTCATTGTTATATAGAAATTATTTTGATTTTTCTAGGTTGAAACTTTGCTGAAATTACAGATTTATCTTAATCTCTCTGCTGATTCCTTAGGATTTTCTAAATAACCCACTATTTCATTCATCAATAAACAGGGATAGTTTTAATTCTTCTTGACCTATCTTTACACTTTTAATTTCCTTTTATTGTATTATTTTTATTGCTTAGTATTTCTAGAACTATAGCAAATAATAACAGATAGAATCAGTGTTCATACTTTATTTTTCTATTTATTGAAGAATCTTCTAGTGTATCGCCAGGCGCTTAATA
Organism: Antechinus flavipes; assembly: GCF_016432865.1. Classification (NCBI taxonomy): domain Eukaryota; kingdom Metazoa; phylum Chordata; class Mammalia; order Dasyuromorphia; family Dasyuridae; genus Antechinus; species Antechinus flavipes. Next base: position 129,624,984 of record NC_067399.1, on the reverse strand, counting down.
AATGCTTCTTGGATTAGGTAGAATTAATGATTTTCTTCTAAAGTTCTTTCAGATTTTAAAACTTATGATCTTGAGAATTTTTTTGTCCATCTGCAAATGTGGGAAATCCTAAAGGGCTGATTACTCTGTTTTATGTGATAGATCAAAATTGAATAAAACCCCAAAAGTCAACCAAATCAATGCCTATAATGCTAGACCCCTGTAGTTTTCACATATACTCAAACACTCCCAAATAATGCAAAATATATTGGTTATACAAATGCCATCTGTTCAAGACATTTGTTATAATGGTATTGAATTTCTGCTATTTCTTCAAAGGAAAGAAAATTATATCCTAACCGATAAGTACCTAGCCTTAATGGGAAAGTATGCTTCTGTGTGTGTGTGTGTGTGTGTGTGTGTGTGTATGTATGTATGTGTGTATACATACATATATACATACATATATATTTATGCATATAAGTATAAATAAAATACAAATATTCATACACATACATAGCTACTTTGTATATACACACAATAAAATATATGTACACACTAAATCTATAAATCTATATGTACACACCAAATTCATAATTACATGTTTATAATATACACAGATACTGGATTCTATTGGCTTGCCCAACAAACTACACTTATAAAAATAATAGCCTGTTTCAATGAAGATGAAAATGATTCATTTGAATAATATTTTACAATTGTTCTTTTAAAGAATGTAAAAATGCTTGTAATAGATGATAAAGAGCAAAGTGAAGAGCTTGATGAGGTTCTCTAAATTAAGTCAACATAGGAATATATGTATATATATATATAGGCTTTAAAACAAAAGCAAAAATGATTATAGATTAAGAAATAAAAAAAACAAAAGTTGTATAGAGTAGTTAAATATGTATTAAGAGCATATCAAAGGTCCTGGTATTTAAATATCACTCATAATAACTATTTATACAATGTATCTTAGTTGTGGTACTTCCATTTGTTTTTAGTTAGGGTCTTCACTTAAACTCTGTGAAGTAGGTAAAATATTATTATTATTATTATTCCTATTTTGCAAATAGGGAAACTGAGGTTTAGAGAGAAACTGCAAGGGACATAGGAGGTGAATCAATTCAACTTCTTCATTTTAAAGATAAAATGGCTGAGATCCAGACATAGAGTATAGTTAGAACTTTATCCATTATACTGATCTGAAAATAAAAAAGAGGTAGAAGAAGTCAAAGAAAAGAAAACAGAGAAACAAGAATAAAAAATAGAAAGTAGAAGGATATATAATGTTAGATATGAGATCTTGGACAAATCATTTAAACTCTCCCAAACTTAGTTTTTTTAATCTATAAAATGGGGGTGATAATAATAGTACCTACCTAAGGATTTTTGTAAAAGTCAAAGAGATGGCTTTTGAAAAGCAATTTTTAAATCTTTAAACTACTATAGAATGGCAGCATTCAATGTTGTTTTAATGCAAAATCTAGACTTTATACACTGCTAATGTGAGCTTCAAGAGTCCATGGTCATCTCCATGCCATAAAATGCATTGTAGTATAACCATGTGGAAAAAGAGGAACTTTAATAAATATCAATATAAAGTCTGATATTGTGTCAATTATAATCAGTTCAAGAAGTGTAAAATGCATGGTTACAATCATAGTGGATCAGACAATGATCCATTAAACTATGAGACCCTTGAGAGTGTGAATTTTTTTTTTTTGCAATTTTTGTCCATCCAGGTCTTAGGGAAGTGCTTGGGACACTGTAGGTATTCTGATTATACACATTTGTCTTGAAAAAGGTCCTTGAGAAAATTAGATCTAATTGTAAGTGGATTGCTTGATATTAGTTAGTCACCAATGTGAAATAGAATTTTTTTTTAAAGAATCAGATCTAGGAGTGTATTTTTAGAAGCATAGTACATTGGGCAGCTACATGCTACAGTGGATAGAACATTGAGGTTTGGAAGCAGTCAGACTCATCTTCCTGAATTCAAATCTAGCCTCAGACGGGTATAAGCTGTGTGACCTTGAGCAAGTCACTTAACTCTGATTTTTAAAATGAGCTATAGAAGGAAATAGCCAACTAATTTAGCATTCTTGTCATAAAAACCCCAAAGAGAGTCAAGTAGAACTGGAAACAACTGAAAATTAAATAACAATGTCCTGAGCAGAAATGTCAGACATAGGACTTGTGGATTCACAAAGATCCTGAGTGCAGTAAGAACCAGATTAATATGTAATTGGAAAGTAACAAAATTAAAATAAAAAACACAATAAAATATAATGTTATTTATACATTACATTTTAAAATTAAGAATGTAACCTACAGAGATCTTTATGCATGAATTAGTGGTCCCCATTTGTATTTGAGTTTGACAGCACATAGTAAAATGTAATCCCACGATCTTATGTTCTGGTCCTATAACATCTAACTCATAATGTTCAATTCTGTATATTATACTTTAGGACAGTGATAAACTACAACAAAATAACTACAAAACTGCAATCTCTGACAATTAAGGATGACTAGTAGAAAAATGGATATTTTTTTTAAACTGAAGAGGAGAAGAAATGATCATTGTTCATAAATATTTGAATTATTCCAATGTGGGAGAGGCAAACCCCTTCTTAGAACCAGGGAAATCAAAGTTCAATTCAATAAAGGCAAAAAACTTCTTATCACTTATCTTGCATGAAAATGGGATCAGATTCCTTAGAAAGTCATGTATTTACTGTCACACAGAATACTGGATGAGTATAGATTCAAAGAATGTCAGAGCTAGAAAGGACTCAATTTTTATTTTTTTCAAAATACATGAAAAGATAATTTTCAACATTCACCCTTACAAAGCTTTGTGTTCCAAATTTTTCCTTCCTTCCCATGTGCTCCCTCTCCTAGACAGCAATTATTCCAATATAGGTAAGACATGTCTAATTCTTATAAACGTATTTTCACGTTTATTATAATAAACAAGAAAAATTGAATCAAAAGGGAAAAACAAAACAGAAAAAAATAAGAAAACAACAAGAACAAAAGATAAAAATATTATGTTGTGATTCATAATGAATTCCCATAGTCCTCTCTCTGAATGCAGATGGCTTTCACCATCAAAAGTCTATTAGAATTGTCCTGAATCACCTCACTTAAATATCTTCATTTTACAGATAAGAGAACTGAAACAGAAAGAGATGAAGGGACTTGGCTGAAGTCAGATAGCTAATAAGTAATAACTGTAACTGAAGCCAGCCAGTACTTCTCCAAGGCTAATGTTTTCTTTATTTTGGGGGAGGTCACTTTGTTCTTTTGATGTATTTTGTGTTTCTCTTCCATACTTTTAGAGAGCACTCTTATTTTCTAGGACCTCTCTTGTAACAAGGTAAAATACTTAAGGAAAATTCATAATGCAATGACCTCAGCTGAAAGTTTGCACAATATTTCCCGTGTGATCCCTCCATTTCTCTATTGAAAAAATTAACAGAAACTTATTTCCTCTCATACTCTATTCCACTGAAAAAAGGAAAGAAAAATTATTTTAATAAATATGTATAGGCAAGAAAAACAAATTATGCCAATGACTATAGAACAAATACTCCCATATCTCATTCCATATCCTTAATTCATCACTTCCATCGAACAGATAACATATTCTATTATTGGTCCTTTTGAATCACATTGAGGATGTTGTGAAAAGATCTATGTTTTAAGTGCAATGGGATTAGAAAATAGCTAATGCTGGACAGGATTTTAAAAGACATCTCTTCCCACTCCAGTATTTTATAGATGAGAAAACTTGAGGTTCAGAGAGATTAATTGACTTGCCTAAGTTTATATATTGAATGACAGAGCTATAATTCATACTTTCCAAAGCTTTACAATGCTAATTTCAATTCAATTTAATTCCAATTGGAATTCAATACAATTTATTTTATTTTATTTTTTGCTTCATTTTTCTTTTTTGGAAACAAGAATTATGGGAATTATTCTTTATGTCTCGTCAACTACTGTGTTTGGGTCAAATTCACTTGCTTCATTACTTTAACTGGGTTCATATCCAAAACTAGAAATCAATACAAAACTGTGAATAGACTGAGAACATGCTTATTCTTCAATAATGATCCTGCTGCTGGAGCGCAAAAGACTTCTGAAGACAACAAAAGCAAAATTTTTAAAAAATATATAAAAAACATCTCCCCCCTCCCAAAAAAAAAAACAGACAAAACAAACAAAATTTAAGTTTGCATTTACTGGTATTGCAGGCAGGAGAAAATAACACACATATTGATTGACCTCTCTTTTATGTAGTGTGGATTCAAACCTTTTGGATTCTATTGCTTCTTTCCTGACATAATGTAAATAAGTGCAAGAATATTATTTTTTTTTGCTTCTGAAATTTTCAAAGGGGAAACATTTCTGAGAAATGAGAGGAAACCATGTTAATAATAATGATTCCAATAAAATTGCATAAATTATTTTTTTAGAAAAAAAGAAAATTTAAAAAGGGAAATCAAATGTCTCCACTTTCTTTTCTCCATTTTCCACTAGCATTATGGTAATAACTTGCATTTTTATAGTTCTGGTTTACACAGCATGCTCAAATAGTTCCATTTGTTTATGAAATTTAAATGTTTCCCTTTATTTCTAAGTGCCATGCTTACTAATTGTAATAACCCTTAAGATTAAATGAATAAATGATTTTTTTTTGTTTTTATTCAGTAGTTATGTGCAAAGCATTCGGCTGAGTACTGGGGAAAACCAAGAGAAAAGAAAGATAGTTGCTGTTCCCAAGGAATTTCCATTCTAATGAGAGAAGATAATATTTATGGAAATATCCTTCTGGAAATGGGATTAATAGACTCTGGTTCTTAGGGAAAAGTAACAAATCAGATAGTAAAGCATCTTCTTTGGTATGATTACCAAGGTGGTAAGGTGGAGGGGGAAAATAAAAATTTCTAACGTTGAGATTTTTGGTGGTGCCGAGGACTTTGATGATTAAAAACAAACAAACAAACAACAACAAAAAAAAAAACCTTCCTGATGAGCCTTTAATAACTGGCAATTGAGGAAATTTGGTGATCACCACAGGGACAGTTATATGTTTGAATCTTAATAAAGTCTGCTGCCCTTGACAATGTTGATGGGAAATTGAATTGGAAGTAGGGCTGTTGATCTGAGATCCTGTTATTTTTGGAAGCTTTTCAAACTACTCAGCTGCCATTGGTAGTTATTCAGAGTTTGGGGTCGCTGAAGCTTAGGGTAGAAAAGCCTGTGAAGCTTTTCCTTAAAACAGGTTGCTTTCCTCTTCCCTTCTTCCCACTTACCATTATTATAAGTCTGTAGCCTAATTCTCTTTCCTCTATATTACATTTCAAAATTGTTATTTCTAGATACAGTGAGGTGGTACAGTGTATGGGGTATTGTTACTGAGAATTTCTGAGTTCAAATTTGGCTCAGGAGTTAATATATAATCATGGACAAATCACTTATTCTTTGTCTGCCTCAATTTCCCCCTCTGTAAACTGGGAAAACTATTAGCACTTGTTTCCCATGGTTGTCATGAGGATAAAATGAGATATTTGTAAAGCACTTTTTAAATCTTAAACAAAATATAAATGTTTTTGTTGCTATTATTTTTATTAAAGATAATTTTGCCCATACTAAATCTTTACATAACTTATAAAGTTATGAAGAATACAGGTGTTTGGCTATATTGGCTCTTCCAGATTCTACCCATTGGGCAGACTTCATGTCCAGACTCATTCTATTAGTGATTGTATCTGAACTCTGAAAACAAATTAGACAAATTTAGAGAACTTCCTCTCTAAAGATACGCCAATAAATATTTGATATTTTGTGCATCTACGACTTCTGTATACCATATACTAAAGCATGGAAGAGAGATGATTTGCATTGGTAAAATTGGCTATGACACCACCTTACCTAACAAATATGTGTCTGGCCTCTGCTTGAATACCTCCAAGAAGGGTTAACTTATGCCCAAATTCCCAAGGCAGCTCATTCAAATTTGGATAATTCAAAGTGTTCAAATGTTTGGACTGACAGGAAACCTAAATTTATCTCTTTACTGTTGCTTCTATACTTTATGGCTAAAAATAATAATTCTAATCCTGCTTTCACATACCAACCCTTCATAAAGATGAAGATAACTATCATATCTCCTCTCCCTCTGTACCATTAGTTCTGCTTTAGTTTTCCAGACAATACATCCTGATTTTCTTCAACAGATCCTCAAATGATATTGATGCAAGATCTTTTCCTATCCTGGCTGCTTTCCCTTTAACACACTTGAGCTTATCAATGACCTTCTTAAATCATTGTGCCTAGAACTAAACAGAATCCCACAAATGAGGTCTGACCAGAGCAGAGAACAGTGGGACTATCATATTCCTCTATCACTCTCCCAGAACTTTAGATAATTTATCTATAAAATGGGTATAGTATCTATTGTAGCTCATGGCAGTGTTATAAGGAAAACACTCTGTGTATCCTAAAGCTTTGTGAAGTGTGAATTGTTATGAACATTATCATCACCGTATCACCTGCTCAGATCGATTAGCAACTACAACCAGCCTTGGAAGCAACATCCCAGGGTGATGAAAAATATGGACTCGGTCTTTGAGAAGCTTAATCTAAAGAATAAATCTGAAGTAGATTCATCCAGAACATCACAGCAAACATGTCTACTCTTAGCAAAAGTGCCATCAGATGCATTTTACGAGCCCTCTGGCCAGAAACTCAGTTTTATGTCTCATCTAAAAGAAGTAATAAACAATCCTGCCAACAAGTTGCTACAAACCCCTTTAGGAACTTCATATAAACTCTGATTACATGAGCTAGACGAAGCTTACAAAAAAAAATTCCATCATTCCAGGGAAGAACTCTTCCTATTATTAGGAAACAAATTGGTTTTCCAATATAGATTGTAAATACTGTGCATGCTTACCTGTTCTAACTTCTCACTCTCTCAAGTCCTCTTACCTCACAAGTAGGATTACCAAAGAAGTGCTAATAAAATGTGTATAGGGTGGTTCGTGCCCATTTCAATATTATTCTCTTGCTATTCAAGCCAGTGAATAGAAAACAAATTTAAATCATGATAAAAGCTCAGGCAGATGCTATCCATAATGTTAACTACTTGTCATTCCCAGAGATGTATTTTGTCTCCCTTGGGAATGGAATTTCTCATCTCTCCTTACTGTAAAGCAGTAACATTTATTGTCTCTGAGCAAAAGCTACAAGGCGCTCGCTTGGTTGATGTGTTTTCTCAGAATAGAGTTTTACAGTTTATAGTTCCCTTCCTTGGCCACCTGTCTCTGCTTTCAGTCTATGTGACAAGGATGTATTCTGGTTTGGTAACAGTGATAGCTGAGGGGGTAGAGTTAATTGAAATTGTGCAGGCATCTCTTTTCTTTCCTTTTCTTCCCCACCCCCAATTCTACTTTTACTCTGTCTCCTAAATCAGAAATGTTTTGCATTTGCTCCAGTGAATGGTCCTAGCTCTACACTTACTTTCTATTTCTTGAGAAAGTTACTTCCTTTCTTCATCATGAGTTTCCCCATATATAAAATGAAGTATTATATAACTCACAAGACTACTTGGATGTCTATTATCCTGGGAGCAGTGTAAGCATGCTCTTCCTAGATATCCTTAAGGTTTCCTGAGCAGCAAAGTGACTGACTCGATATTTATACGGGATGAAAGGTCAGTGTCAGTGGCTATATGATCATAATGGTCTTTCTTTTAAAAAGTAGACTGTGACTCCCAAGAAACTATTTTAATGACCTAGAAACAATAACAACAAAGGAAGAACAAAAAGTCGAGAATTTCAAGGGAATTAATTTTAAAAAAATCAAATGAAGGTAGCCTAGCTGTACCTGATCTAAAACTATATTATAAAGTAGCAGTCACCAAAACCATTTGGTATTGGCTAAGAAATAGATTAGTTGATCAGTGGAATAGGTTAGGTTCACAAGACAAAATAGTCAATAACTATAGCAATCTAGTGTTTGATAAACCCAAAGATCCCAACTTTTGGGAAAATAATACATTATTTGACAAAAACTGCTGGGAAAAATGGAAATTAGTATGGCAGATATCAGGCATGGACCTACACTTAACATCATATACCAAGATAAGATCAAAGAGTCCATGATTTAGGCATAAAGAACGAGATCATAAATAAATTAGAGAAACATAGGATAGTTTACCTTATGAAGGAAGAAGGAATTTGTGACCAAAGAAGAACTAGAGATCATTATTGATCACAAAATAGAAAATTTTGATTACATCAAATTAAAAAGCCTTTGTACACACAAAACTAAAGCAAACAAAATTATAAGGGAAGCAATAAACTGGGAAAACATTTTTATAGTCAAAGGTTCAGACAAAGACTTCATTTCCAAAATATATAGAGAATTGATTCAAATTTATAAGAAATCAAGCCATTCTCCAATTGATAAATGGTCAAAGAATATAAATAGACCTTTTACAGAGAAGAAATTGAAACTATTTCTAGTCATATAAAAAAGGTGCTCCAAGTCATTATTAATCAGAGAAATGCAAATTAAGTAAACTTTGAGATACCATTACATACCTCTCATATTGGCTAAGATGACAGGAAAAGATAATGATGAATGTTGGAAGAGATGTGGGAAAACTGGGACACTGATGCATTGTTGGTGGAATTGTGAATGAATCCAACCATTGTGGAGAGCAATTTGAAGCTATGCTAAAAAAATTATCAAACTGTGCATACCTTTTGATACAGCAGTGTTACTACTGGGCTTATATTCCAAAGAAATATTAAAGAAAGGAAAGGTACCTGTATGTGCAAAAATGTTTGTGGCAGCCCTTTTTGTGACTAGAAATTGGAAACTGAGTGGATGCCCATCAATTGGAGAATGATTAGGTAAATTGTGGTAATATGAATGTTATGGAATATTATTGCTCTGTAAGAAATGACCAGCAAGATGAATACAGAGAGGCCTGGAGAGGCTCACACGAACTCATGCTAAGTTAAATGAGCTAAACCAGGAGATCATTATACACTGCAACAAGACTATATGATGATCAATTCTGATAGATTTGGCTCTGTTCAACAATGAGATGATTCAATTCAGTTCCAATTGTTCGGTAATGAAGAAAATCATCTACATCCAGAGAGAGAACTATGGGAAATGAGTGTGGACCACAAAATAGCATTTCCACTCTTTCTGTTATTGTCTGCTTGCATTTTTGTTTTCCTTCTCAGGTGTTTTTCTTTTTTTCAAGATCCAATTTTTCTTATGAGGTAAGATAACTGTATAGATATGTATACATATATTGGACTTAACATATACTTGAACATTTTTAACATGTATTGAATTACCTGCCATCTGGGGAAGGAGGGGAAAATTTGGAACAGAACATTTTGCAAGGGTCAATGTTGAAAGATTACCCATGCATATGTTTTGCTAATAAAAACTATAATAATAATAATAATGATAAGAACAAGAAAAAGAAGAAAGAAAAAAAAGCAAAGGGAAAAAAAGTAGACTGAATGAATATGGAATGGTACAAAGAGAAGTTATCTAAGAGATGGCATGTGATTATCATTTTGCCATTAACTGATTAGGTAATTTTGGCAAGTTAACCTTATTAGCTGAGTTTCCTCTCTTTTTAGATAAGAAGGTTGCACCAAATAATATTGAACATCACTTCTATCTCTAATATCCCATGATATAAGTGTGCTGGAGAAGGGGACAATAAGGGAAGGAAGAGGATCTATATCTTAGCTCAAAAAAGTATTAAAGAAAAAAAAGTTGGAAACAGTATGAGTGTTATGGAACAAAGGAGTCTGACATTTCTGTAGTCCTTCAAATCTTGCAATGTCTTTACATTCCTTATTGCATTGGAATGTCACAACAGCTCTGAGAGGCCATCAAAACAATACTATTAACTGAGTTTTATAGTTGAAGAAACTGAAACAGAAGTTTAATGACTTGCTCAGATTTATATAGCTAGGGATTTGAAATTAAATATTAATGACTGCAAGTGCAACATTCTATCCAGTGTACCAGAGTTTGTTTCATCTTCAGGAACTTAGAGAGTTAAATTAATGTCCCATTGGTTAAAAGCAGATAAGAAATCCTATTTTAGGCAAAATTGTTTCAGTCTCCCTACTCTTCTCTATACGCCTCTTACTTTTCATAGAACTGCTCTCTAGTGACAGGAAGATCTAAAGGCTATCCCTCCTGGTTTTTCTTTTTTATTAATTTTTTTTTTATTTTTAAAACATATGCATGGGTAATTTTTCAACATTTACCCTTGCAAGACCTTATGTTTCAAATTTTATCCTCCTCCCATCCCCTCCCCTAGATGACAAGTAATCCAATAGATGTTAAATATGTTAAAAACATATATTAAATCCAATGTATGCATATATATTTATATAATTATCCTGCTGCACAAGAAAATCAGATCAAAAAAGAAAACAATGAAAAAACAAAATGCAAGCAGACAGTAACAAAAAGAGTGAAAATGCTTTGTTTTGATCCACATTCAGTTCCCACAATCCTCTCACTGGGTATAGATGGCTTTCTTCATCATAAGATGCTTGGAACTGGCCTAAATCAGCTCATTGTACAAAAAAGCCAGGTTCATTGGAATTGATCTTTGTATAATCTTGTTGATACCATGTACAGTGATCTCCAGGTTCTGCTCATTTCACTCAGAATAAGTTCATACAAGTCTCTCCAGGCCTCTTTGAAATCATCCTGTTGATCATTTATTATAGAACAATAATAGTACATAACATTCATATACCCTAAATTATTCAGCAATTCTCCAATTGATGGGCATTCACTCTGTTTCCAGTTGCTTACCACTATAAAAAGGGCTGCCACAGACTTTTTTGCATATGCACATTTGCACCCTTTCTTTCCTTTGTGATCTCTTTGGGATATAAGCCCAGTAGAAACACTGCTGGATCAAAGGGTATGCACAATTTGATAACTTTTTGGCATAGTTCCATATTGTTCTTGAGAATGGTTGGATCCATTCACAACTCCACCAACAACATATTAGTGTCCCAGTTTTCCCACATCCCCTCCAATATTTGTCATTATCTTTTCCTGTCATCTTAGCCAATCTGAGAGGTATGTAATGGTATCTCAGAGTTGTCTTAATTTGTATTTCTCAGCTCAATAGTGATTTAGATTTTCATATGACTAGAAATAGTTTCAATTTTTTCATCTGAAAAATTGTACATTTATGTCCTTTGACTATTTATCAATTGGAGAATGGCTTTACTTCTTATAAATTTGAGTCAATTCTCTATATATTTTAGAAATGAGGCCTTTATCAGAACCTTGAATGTAAACCATTTTCCCAGTTTACTGCTTCCTTTCTAATCTTGTCTGCATTGATTTTATTTGTACAAAAAACTTTTTAACTTAACATAATCAAAATATCTATTTTATGTTCAATAATGTACTCCAGTTTTTCTTTTACCATAAATTCCTTCCTTTATAGATCCATTGATCTGAGAGGTAAACTATCATTTAGAAGAACAAATGTTCTTCTAATTTGCTTTTAAATATCATTCTTTATATCTAAATCATGAACACATTTTGATCTTATCTTGGTGTTATATTGTGTTAGGTATGGAACAAAGCCTAGTTTTTGCTATATTAACTTCTAATTTCCCTAGCAGTTTTTGCAAATAATAAATTCTTATCCCAAAAGCTGGAGTCTTTGGGTCTGTCAAACACTAGATTACTATAATCATTGACTATTTTCTCCTATGAACCTAACCTATTCCACTGATCAACTAGTTTATTTCTTAGCTAGTACCAAATGATTTTATTGATTGGTGCTTTATAATATAGTTTAAGTCTGGTATAGCTAGGCCATCTTCATTTGCATTTTTCATTAATTACCTTGAAATTCATGACTTTTTATTCTTCCACATGAACTTTATTATTATTTTTCTAGACCTGTAAAATTATTTCTTTGGAGTTTGATTGATATGACATTGAATAAGCATATTAATTTAGGTAGTATTGTCATTATTTTTATATCTGCTTGACCTACCCATGAGCACTTGATAATTTTCCAATTGATTAGATCTAACTTTATTTGTGTGGAAAGTATTTTGTAACTGTGTCCTATAGTTCCTGATTAATAGAGAGCAACAGGGCTGATCAGCAAGCCCCAAGTTAAAAATTGGCCTTAGACACTTATAAGATGTATGACCTTGGGCAAGGCCTTTGCCTTGTTTCCTGTTTGCCTCAGGTTTTTCATCTGTTCTAAAGAAGGAAATGGCAAGCCACTCCATTGTCATTGCCAAGAAAACCCAAAAGGAATCAACAAAGAATTGGATAGACTGTCTAAATAACAATAATGAAGCTAATTCTGATTATGCCATATTTTATTTAACTTATACTTTAACATATTTAACATGTATTGGTCAACTTGCCATCTGGGGGAAGGGGTGGGGGAAAGGAGGGAAAAAGTTAGAACAAAAAGATTTGCAATTGTCAATGCTGAAAAATTACCCATGCATATATCTTGTAAATAAAAAGCTATAATAAAAAAAATGCTATCCTGGGGAAAAAAAAAAGATTATGCCAGTGGCATTCATACACATTCAGATAGGTTTTACAAAGCTGGAATGTTTCAGACCATGATCCTAGGGTTAGCTCATATTTCTTTTATCCAATGATGAACAAACCAAAATATAGAGAGGCATCACAAGGAGATTTCAAAGATGGGGGAATCCTACTGGATTTGGACTCATCATGGCTTCAAATCCCATCTCTTCTATTTCCTGTTTGTTTGAGATTAAGAGCCTCTGTTTTTTAATATGTAAGGTGAAGTGAGCTAGACTAGAAAAGCTTTAAAGTGCTTTCCAATTCCTATAATCTGTGATTACAGGGCAATCATTTAAGCTTCAGAAATACAGAAATCCCTTAACTGTCTGATTGTGAGCTATGGGGGTTGAAGGAAGACTCATTTGGAACAAAATGGAAAGATCCTTGAGTTATTGGAGACAAGTCCTTTGGTTTTCAACCAAATTCCTCCCCTATTTCCCTTAAATATACTTGACCATAATATTTAAGTCACAGTTCATGCCTAACCTTTCCTCAGATTTTTGTCTTGTCCAGCTCCCAGAATTGCTGGTATAACCTGTTTCTTCTCTGTTGCCATCATCTTTGGCCAAACTTTGGGATGAACACATTTCTTAGATCACTTCCTGCTGTGCTTGCTCTTGTTTTGGTGAGCAATTAAGGGATCAAAGTAAAAGATAGTTTCTTTATGCCCAGTATATGAGTATTATTTTGACAGAGGAGAGTTACATTAGGGTCATGGGCAATTTCAGTCATAATACTGTAGGAAAAAATGAAGCCTTCTGAGTTGTTTATGATCCAATCACTATAAAATTAGAGCAAATCTACAGCTGTTCCTTCATGTTGCTTTCTAAGAAGTGGCTGGCATCTTTATCAACAAGACATTCAGTTGCCAGCTCAAAAATTCAATCCAGCAAACTTTTAACGAATGATTGCAACTGGTACTGTGTAAAGTGCTGGGAAAAACAATACAAAAATGAAACATTCCTTGCCTTCAAAGAGCTTGCATTCTCTGGATATTGAATATGCTAAAAGAAACAAATTTGTAACAAACTTGTTATTTGACATTAAAGGAAAGAAGAATCATTTCTTAGTGGGAGAATTCATGATAGTTTTATGAAGGCTTCATACAATTTGAACTTTAACTTTAGGTACATATTTGACAATGACTTGGAAATGGTATTTCCCACAGTCCATTGGGAACTGAATGAGAAAAGGCGCGGAAACACAAAAGTATCAGGTGATTATGAAGAGTGATGAATCATTCTTTTTTGTTAGTGTTGCATATGGAAACAAAATAAGATGAGATAAGGATGGGACACAGAGTGGTCATGAAGAACCTGGAAATTTGAATTTGCCAAAATTAATAATAATACATAATAAGAATAATAATAACAGTAATAAGGATAGTTTGGAAAGAGGTAAATTTGATGAGCTCTGTAAGAGGTTAGAAAAAAGATATTGACATCTTACACCAAGTTTGTGGCAGTGGGAACAGAGAGAAAGGGATGAATGTGAGGTATCGTGCAATTGAAATCAAAAGAACTTGGTGATCAAAAGAATTTGATTGAATGTGAGAAGCAAGAAAGCAATACTAAAATTTTCAATGTGGAAGACTGGGTGAAAGGTTATTTTCTGGACAGAAATAATAAAGCAGGGAGAGGGAAAAGGTTTTGTTATATAGGGATAGACATTAGACCTGGGAGTTTGTTGAAATAAGGAATTCTCAAGTTGGGAAATTCTGTGTACAAATATCTTATGCAGTTCAGTACTTTTTCAGTAATTTAGTTTTGATAGCTATGTAGTACATTGAGGCACATAATTGATATATAGCACATGCAAAATTTAACTTAGTTTTTGCTGCTCAAAAAAGTTTGTTAGTTCCTTAGTGACTAACAAACAAATGACTTCTCATTTAGAAAAATATTGATCTCTAAACCCAGGACCTCATCTCCTACCATGACCAAATATTTGGACAATGCCTCAAGTGACTAAAGGGGAAATAAAGAGGTAACGATCATTTCATGAAACAGAAAATTAGTCTAACCTAATACATCTATCAACCCATACTCTATCAGACAATGATCAGGGCATTCACTTGTTTCTTGATCATACTATTGTCTATATGCTTACTTGCTTATACGTATGCTTATGTTTATGTTGAATTTCCCCAGGATGATGATTTTTGATCATGGTCTGAAAGTTACGTCAGGGTGGATATCTGTTAACCAGTAAGAAGTTGTCAAATGTTTGCCCAAATCATTATTCTGCTCACCAACCAATGTTTCTGTGTCTAACCTATGCCTGGCAAAGTGACTATTTCCAAACCTTCATTTAAGAGAATGCTTAATCTTGTTAGTGTATCTTTAACTTATATAGTCATTTATTTCTACTCAATCTAATACAAGAGGAAAATGAGGGAGGACATTTAAGAAAATAGAAACATAATTTTCTTGTGCTATATTAAAACACAATTACTCTTGTAAGATGTATAAGATATAAGATCTATCTATCTATCTATAAGATATATAAGATGTAGAGTATAAAATATTCTTCAAGAAGAGATAGGTGGGACAGCTAGATGCCACAGTGGATAGAGTACTGGCTCTGGAAGAGGTGAGTTCAAATTTGGCTTCAGACACTTGACACTTAGTAGCTGTATGACTCTGGGCAAGTCACTTAACCCACATTGCCTTACCAACAACAACAAAAAAATAGATTGGAGGCACCAAAAATACTGTTTACTCCTATTCTCACCTGTTAGGATTGGCTCATGTCCTTTTTTATTATTATAAGGGCATCTTGTTATTAACTACCCAATCTTTCATATGTTCTGGACAATTACTGGACAAATTTATCAATTATCTGTTCTAGAATCTTTTGTTAATCTATGAGACACAGAAGACTAAAGTGTTGGGGGGACTTGTAGAATTCAGCAGGGTAGGACATTTCCCCCCTTAACGGGATTAAAGGATTTAGAAGTAGAAGGAGCTTTATAAATAATCTAGTTTATCATGTCCCATTTTACAAAAAGGGGAAACTACTTACCCAAAATTATATATAGAGAAAGTAGCAAGCCAGGTCTGGTTTTCCCCAAAGGTAATACAAATCCCACTATACAGTAATTGATTGATTGCTGTTTGTCTCTCTCTTCATTTTGTTTTGTTTCTCAATGTTCTGGTTAAAGCTTGGCTTTCAAAGAAAAACTTTAATATTATTATTCCAAAATAATAAAGAGAGAAACTTGGTTGAGTCCCAAGTTCCTGTGATCCTGCTTTCTACATTGGAGCCTAAAGGAGAACTTTGGTAGTTTTGTGGTATATCAAGGAAGAAAGACACAATGAAAGATAATTTGCCATCCCTAACAATATCAACTTTAACAACTTAGCCATTTTAGACAACATATTGAACAACAATTGTGCAGTTTGAATAATAGAGATTTTTAATTATATATTGAGGCAAAATTTGAGGCAAGCAGAATAACTTCATATAATATAGCTGAGATAGATTCCATGTGAACTCTGTACAAGTCATTTGACTTCTCAGTACCTCTGTTGTTGTTGTTGTTGTTGACTCACTTGCAAAATTATAATATTAATTCTTGCATTTAAAAAAATTCACAGGATAATTTAAATGAAGAGTGGTTGTGGTGTAAAGAAAGGAACACCAGATTTAGTCACTTAATAGATTTGTCCTCACTGAATTTGAATATGATACTTATTGCTGCCTATAATATTAAGTATGCTTCAATTCCTTTATCTATAAAATGAGAGTATTATATTAGATCAGTGCTGTTAAATCAAATAAAAACCAGGCCACTAATCCATATTTAAGAATTTCTGAATGCCCCATATTGACTTTCTCTTGAAATGTGATGTGTTTTATTGTATTTTATTTATTTTATTATTTTGCTAAATATTTCCCAATTACACTTTAATCTTGTTTGAGTAATACTCACATGATCTCTAATATCTATTCCAGAAACAAAACCTATATGTTTGTAAGCCTTTGAAAAACTAGGTAATCTTTATTATAAGAAATGCCTTTCAAGAAGTAATTAGGGACATATTATATGTATAATATGTATATGTATAAATACATATGTATTTATAAATATGTATAAAATAAATATGTATATGTATATATGTATAAAATATGTATAAAATAAAAGGTCATCAATAAAACTTTATTTTTAAAGTATGAAACAGAAAGCGAAACATAACTGTGAATAAAATCTAAAAACCCATGGAAAAATTAGATTATTCTCCACTGACCTGGGACTAAAGAAGACAAGATGTATTAATTTAAGCAAGTAAATGATGATAGAAATGCAAACAGAATTTTGATAAATGCATTTTGATTAGTTTTCCAATTAGTTCCATTGATAAATCTGATATGGGAAAAGGCTCATTAAGATTTATTGCATAAATCTGCAGTCCAAAAAAATCTGAATTCAAATCTGTGTGGGTAAACACACACACACACACACACACACGTATATGTGTATATATACATGTACACACATGTGTGTATACATATACACAAGTACATAAATACAAACATACCATGCAGACAAATACACACATTAATTATATAGATAGAAACTAGATCTATGATTTCTTGGGTAAAGATTTTTTTTATGAGGAAATTCCCTTTACCATTGCACGTTGGCATCTCTAATTACTCTTTGAGAAATGACTAGAGGTTAAGTGAATAACCCAGCAACATCCAGGTTGTAACAATCTGGCCAGTCTGGAAAGTAATTTAGAATTGTACTCCTAAAGTTATGAAACTGTAAATACATTTTGACATGAAAAAGGAAAAGAACATTATATGTACAAAAATATATCACTTCTTTTCATTGTTGCCCCAACCTTGAAATTAAGGGGTACCTCAAAATTCTATGAATGTATGATATATAAATGGAGTAGAATATTACTGTGCCATAAGAAATAAGAGAATAGACACTCTCAGAGCAAACTGACATATATGAAGTAATACAGAATGAACAGTACCAGAAGAACAATTTAAACAATGACAACAGCATTATAGATGGGAGAAAAACAACTTTGAAAAATTTTGTGTTGCTGACTAATATAATTATATACTACAAATCCAAAATATTAAGATGAATCATACTTCCTATAGAGAGAGGATTGGTTAAAATCTAGAATGAGATGTTCATTTTTGGACATATTCAATGTGAAAATTTGCTTTGCTGGCCTTTGTGAGTTTATTGTGAAGACTTTAAATTTATTAATTTTTTTTTTGCTTGTTAAATGAAGGAAGAAATACAAGAAATACAAGAAAGAATAAGATTTTTTAAAACAATAGTCCAATAAACTTAAAAGATGCTAAGATTTATATATAGCGGGGGCTTCAGAGTGTCTCTTTTCCACTGTATTCCTTAACTAATCAATAAATATTTATTAAAGACCAATTGTGTGTCAGACTCTTTGCTAAGTGCCACAGATAAAGAACAAAAGGCAGAACAGTAGTCTCTGTCCTTGAGCAACTCACAATATAATGAAAAATGTAAAAATGTAAATAACTATGGATAAGCAAGCTACATAGGATATCATATGTGCATATCTCTGTATCTCTGTAGGTATTTTATTTTATATATTCATATTATTTTATAGGTGTGGAAACTGAAGCAAAAAGAGAAGAATGAAACTTTTTTTTCCCAAAATCACATAGATTATTAGCACCAGATCCAGTATTTGAATCTAAGACTTTGGAAACAAAAACTGATGTTCTATCCAGTATAATAAACTTTCTTAGCTTATTTTTGTTTCCTTTAGCATCCCAGTTTTCTGGTTGACTTGAATATATAAGCAGTTAGAAAAAAAACAAAGGGCAGAAGAAGTTTAAGAGTGTAGTAGTAAGACTATACTCCCTTTTCAAAAGGACTGGAAATGCTGTCTCAGACAGGATCCTAAGTCAAGTACTCAGTTGGAAATAACTTATTGGTGAATAGAGTGCTGATTATAGAAATAGTAAATACCTTTATACAAAAAATAGAGAAGACAAAACCACATATAGAAAGTCATATGTCCCTTTATAAATCTCAAAATGCACTGTCTGGACAACTCCTATATACATTTTGATTTGTTTTATAGTTATTTGTGGCTATGGCTGACTGAGAGAGCTTGACTAAGTCAAGAAGATGTAGGTCTAAATGTGATAACTTATTATCTGTGTGACCATTGTCAAATCACTTAACCCCTCTAAGCTACAATTTCCTCCTCAATGAAAAGTTATGTATTTTGCATACAACTTGTAAGAAAAGTTCTATTACTACCATGAAAAGACAGTAAACTCCTTGATAGCAGATAATTATCTTTGACTCTCTAGTAGATGTTGAACTTGTGGCATGTAGTAACTGGCACTAAATAAATCTTGGCTGATCGGATAGACATTACCAAGAGGAATATGCAATAGCATAGACATTAGTGAAGAGATAGGCACTCACCGATAGGAAGACAAAATCATGGTGTATCGGAGCACAAAGTGGTAAGATGCAAAACTAAGAGCATTTTGGTAGGACAAATGAAGACAATTTTTATGCAGAAGGTCTCTGAGTTGCATCTTAAAGGAAAAGTTGAGGTTTTTTGAGTCAGAGGTAAGGAGTGAGTGCATTCTAGGCACCTGGGATGTTGTGTTATATGAGGGACATAGATAAATCTAATTTGGTTATGTCATAATGCAGGGAGAGGAATTTATGTTAAGTAATTTTGGAAAGATCACTCATGTTAGGAGTTTAAAAACTAAACAAAAAACTAAACATTTTATCCTAGAGTTAATAGGAAACCACTGGAGTTTATGGAATAAGGGAGTAATATGTTAAAATCAGTGTTTAAGAATTGCTTTGACAATATCGAGGGAGAGAGACTGAAATAAGTAGACACTTAAGTCAGGGA